>NC_048576.1:68808580-68926080 GCF_013265735.2 Oncorhynchus mykiss | reverse complement strand
GGACCCAATGGCACTTCCTTCCCTATGTAAAGTGCCCTACTTTTTACAGAGTCACAGTTCAGATGTGTTAAACGCATGGTCGCCATAGTAACAGTCGAATAAGGGAGACTGATTTATAAGGAGGTGTGTTGTTTCTGTGCGTGTAGATGGAACCTCGTAACTTGGCCCTGGTGTTCGGGCCCACGCTGGTGCGGACGTCTGAAGACAACATGACAGACATGGTGACTCACATGCCTGACCGCTACAAGATAGTCGAGACGCTCATCCAACACGTGAGTGAGCCTCTAATCCCAACCAATGACAAACCTGTTTACTGGCTTCATGTTAGCTCTCCTCCAATGAGCTGGCTGTCGGAATATCTTCTCACAGATCTCTTCTTTCTCTCTGCCTCCTCTCTCTCTGTTTCCTCCCACAGTATCTCTGGTTTTTCAGTGAGGACCTGGACAAGGATGAGAAGGTACAGTGGGACTTACTCTGCAAAATGTGGAAACTGTGTGGGGACGGCTGTTCAGTTCACACGGTCATGTTGGAGCTCACAGTGTAATCTGCTCCAGTAAACAGCCAAGTAGAATCCTGGGGATGTGCTATGATACCGTACATCTTACCTATGCGTCATTGCCTGCGTCTCATATTGCACCCTATTCCCTTCGTAGTGCACTACTTTTTTTTTACCAGAGCCCTATGGGCCGTGAAAAAATAGCGCATTATATGGAGAATAGGGTGCCTTTTGGGACACAGTCACTGATTCTGATGCAGGACTTAAATCCAGTGTTGATGTGTTGTTTATGACTCGATGCCTTTCTCCCCTTCAGACTCCAGTAGACACAAAGGACCTGGTGCCTGCCCCCAATATCGACCACTTGCTCTCCAACATCGGCAGGACCGCTCTGCTAGGGGAGGCGTCAGGTGAGGGCCCGCCCACCACTGCCCAAATGCATCCAATCACAACCTGCACTGATCTACTGACAGCCTGTGCAGACCAATCACGGTTCACACTGTGGCCGAACTGGCCAATCAGTGACTGTCAACAATCATTGACAGCCACACAGTTGAACCAATCCCATACAATCAGGAAATAGGCATGACATACATTTGAAATGATTTGCCCTTGCCGAGTTTCTCTCCTTCCTGATTTGATCACTAGACTGTGTGCTTCTTTCCTCTCACCTGGTTTTCTTTTCTTCTTTATTACTCATCCTTCACTGTCTCTTCTACATCGCTGCATCCCTCTCTTAGCTGAGCCTGTGGAGCAGCCACTGCGGTAGGATGGGACTTCCCCTGCCAATTCCTGTGTGTGTTTGTGTTTGTGTGCGTGAGAAATAGTGAGTTTGGGTGTTCTGGTGTTCTGTTAGTAAAAAAGTGGGTGGGTGTGTTTGGTATGTGTCACCATCTTCAGAGGAAGTTGCTCTCGGCTTCCTCTCAGTGTCCGTCTGACTAAGGCAGGAGTTGTGTGTGAGGATGACCCTGTACTGTCACCCAGTCTGACTAATGGATTAATGACTTTGTGTTCTCTGTCACTGAGAGAGAAAGCCCCTCTATACTGATCTCTCCATCTGTCTGTCCTGTCTACCTCACCTGCTCCACTCATTCTGTATAGGCCCTCTCGTGTGCTACTCTGGGGTTTTACTGTGTGTGTGTGTGTGTGGTAAACAAACAAAGAATAGTAAATAGTAAACAAACAAAATATTTGGCCAACTGGGACATTTTGTTTGTCCCCGCAAGGTCAAATGGGGTTTAGGGTTAAGGTTAGAATTAAGTTTAGGAGCTAGGGTTAAGGTTTGGTGTTAAGGTTAGGGTTATGGAAAATAGGATTTCGAATGGGACTGAATTGTCTCCCCACAAGGTTAGTTATACAAGACTGTGTGTGTATTTTGAGTGAGAGCATGTATGAGTGAGACCATTTTAGTGAGAGCGTGTGAGTGAGCGAGTGTGAGTGAGCATGTGTAAGTGAGAGTGAGAGCTAGTGAGTGTGAGCTATTGTGAGTGAGTGAGTGCTAGTGAGAGCTAGTGAGTGAGAACTAGTGAGTGAGAGCTAGTGCGTGTGAGTGAGAGCTAGTGAGTGTGAGTGAGTGAGTGTGAGTGAGAGCTAGTGAGTGTGAGTGAATGAAAGTGAGAGCTAGTGAGTGAGCGGTAGTGAGTGTGAGTGAGAGCTAGTGAGTGTGAGTGAGTGAGCGAGACCGTGTGATCACGACCATGTGAGGGAGACAATGTGAGCTAGTGAGTGAGAGCGAGAGTGCGAGCTTGTGAGTGTGAGTGAGAGCTAGTGAGAGCTAGTGAGTGAGAGCTAGTGAGTGAGAGCGAGTGAGTGAGAGCTAGTGAGTGAGAGCTAGTGAGTGAGAAAAGTGAGTGTGAGTGAGAGCTAGTGAGTGAGTGGTAGTGAGTGAGAGCAAGGGCGTGAGTGTGTGTGTGGTGATTGAAAAACCCTTTACTCAAACTTGTTTTCTGCCTTCCCTCCTCCTGACTCCTCCTTCACCAGTTGATGTCATCAGTGTTTGCCGTGATGTCATCAGTGTGTGCTGTGATTCCTTAATGCTGTTGTTTTTCCCCACCCTCGCACCTCTCTCCAACAACCCTTGTCACATACCAATCAGTTTGATCAACTCCATGACAATCAGTGGTTAGTGATGACACGTTGTTCTGTGTGTTAATGGTGTGTGACCAGTGTCTGTATGGTTCTGTTCCCCAGGGGAAGGTGACGGGTAGAGGGTGGGCACAGAGGATTCACAACTCTCTCCTAATTGGATTGGTGTTGCATTAGAGCAGTCCCTAATATTTCCTGTGTTATAACAGTGTCAAAATGGTGTGTTTTTAAAGCTCTAGCTAGCTAGATATAGCAGAAAGGTTTGTTTTCTGAGCAGTTGCTCTGTGCCCCCCCATCACAGCCATTCACGCTCCTCCTCTCCTCCCACGTAACACAAACCAGCTTTACAGTGTACCTTCCCCTCTGACCCTCTCTCTTTGTCCTCTCTTAGACTCAACCAACAGTGACTCAGCTAAATCTAAGGTAAGGCCTCAGATAGCCAACTATGCTGTTTTACACCTTTTAAAAAAAGCTTCACAGACACAAAACAATCTTCTTCACTACCACAAAAAAAACATTCAAAGAGCTGAAGCAAGTAACAAAAATTTTCTTCACACCATCTAGTTATGGTTGATGTTGTGTAAATCCTCCGACCTTTGACCTATGTGACTTTGTTTTGCCTCAGGGCTCGTGGGGGTCAAAGCGAGACCTCACTGCCAAGGACTTTCTGACCCTGTCCATCATGTCCGCCGTCACCGGACGCAAGCGCAGGAATCGCCACAACGGCCGCCTCGTGGGCAGCAGCACAGACGACGACTCGGAGCACGAGCCGATCAAAGCCAGCCACCTGGGGGCGGAGGAGGGAGAAGAGGCGGGGCTGGTGGTGGCAGGAACAGACACCGCCCCACGAGCAGAGGAAGAGGAGGAGGAAGATGAGGAGGAGGAAGAAGAAGAGTCTGTAGTAGAGAGAGTGAGAGAGAAGGTAGAGGAGGTGATAGTTCCCAGCATGCCATGCAGTAGTGAGAAAGAGAAAGCAGGGCAGACGGTGATGCTGCTCTCTGAGGAAGAGGCGGTGACTGCGGAGGTGAAGGGCAGGGTGTGGCGGGGGCCAGAGGATGCTCGCTCTATCGTCTCCGGTTACTCCACCCTTTCCACACTGGGGCGGAGCCTGGCGTCTGAGGGCCGGTGCGATGAAGCTGACGACGAGCGCAGCGAGCTGGTGAGCGAGACGGACAATGAGAGCGGATTCGCCTCACGCTCCCTTACCCAGGAGAGACCTGAGAAACACCCCCCTGCATCTATTACACCCACCCTCACACCCCCAACCCCCACACAGCCCCCCACAGCAGCACAACGAAGCTTCCTCTACACACACTACAAACCCCACCCTGTCTCCCCTACGACCCAGCACACCACCCCCACCCCCTCCACACATACTCAGGACCCTGGGGAGAGGAGCGAGGGTGGTGCACGATCCACCACCCCCTCCTCCTCCTCCTCCTCCACCACCCACAGACTACACCCCCGACCCTCCTTCAACTCCCACAAGCTGATCCAGTGTGACACGCTGGCCAGGAAGAAGCTAAAGGACAGAGGGAAGACCAAGACTCATTCTCTGGACCTCCCTGGGCCTTCAGGAGAGGAGGGAGCTGGGGCACCAGGGGCCCAGAGGAACCGATCCAGGACCAACCCTTCCTCAGGGAGCAGCCAGGAGAGCCTACGTCCACCCCGGCCCAAAGAAGCCCTGCCCCCCAGTGAGGCTGCCTCTTTCACCCCCAGCGGGACAGGGCAGGGTCAGGGGCGAGGGTCTCTGGCTGACCAGGTGCGCGCACGCCTGCTGGGCTCGGCTGATGACCTGCGCATCGTGGGACTGAGGAAGCCACTCTCCCCGGAGACGAGGAGGAAGAGACGGGCCTGGAGAAGACACACTGTGGTGGTCTCACCTACCGAGTCGGGCGACAAGAGGCCTGCGCTAGCCACCAACAAGTTCCCCATGTCGTCGGCCACTTCCAACCAGGGCAAACCACAGGGATCACCCCTCGACCACCAGGAGCTTCACCCAAGACACCGTCTTCCCCTGGGCCAGAATCCCCCCGTCACACGCCGAGTACCCGCCTCCAGGTTCCATCAGTACCTGTAAGTATGGACAAAGACTCATAGGCCTGTAAGTTACAAGGCCCCTGGCCTCCCTCTCAAATTCTCCCTCCCCTGAGCTGCTGAGCCAGGGCTGCTGTGTTAGAGGGTCAGATAGTGCTGACCCTGAGTCAGTTGCATGATGGCAGTGGGTAGTGGACAGCAGAGCCACAGACAGACACAAGGGGTCTTGTGACAGGTCTGAGAACAGTTTCCGGCCTCCAGTCTACTCCGTTTGCATGGCAAGGGGCATTCCAGTATTTGCCAAAGCTTATTTATTTTGTGTGTTTTAAAAATAAAATAAAATAATGCAAAATTGCAATGGGGCAGCAGACGCACAGACAGACAGACATTGATATGACGTTGATATTAAAGCCAAGAACTCTCCCTCATGCAGGCAGCAGACAGACGGTGTGTTACTGAATAATAGGATCCTTCCTGTCCTCTCGGTTGCTTCCTGTCTGACACAGGAAGTGGGTTGTCCTCTCCCAATGCACAGGGAAGAGCATGCCAAACCAAGCCTACCCAGGGTTCCTCACAGAGTGAAACTTTCAACAGGACTGTGAGCTCTCTCTCTCTGTCTTTCACACTCACACACACATACAGACACAAACACACACATACTAGCTGAGAGATCTGCACATACACTATAAGAAGAGTACAAGCAGTATTGGAATGTGAGTTTTAAGGGAGAACTCTGTCTAACCTTTGGCCCCAGCACTGACTTCTATATCAGTCTTCCTTAATATTCTGTTACTATGATGACCACAGAACAACTGGCTCTAACACTCAACTAGTTGCCAATACACAGAAATAACATAACTCTCTCACACACACACACACACACACACACACACTGTCTTCGTTAATGTTTGTCTGTCTGTACATATGTGTGTTTGCCTGACAATACTCGTGAGTATGTTTGAGTGTGCAGGTGTTTGTGTGTTGAACTATTTTGTAACATTTGTAAAAAGCCTTGTTAAGTTAACCTTGTAAATATATATATATTACATTATCTTTATTTTTTGTATTGTTTTATGGTTTACATAAGTGCACACAGGTGCACCATCATTTCCTTCAAGATGTTACTTGAAATGTTTCCCTTAATATATAATGTTTTTGTTTTATATACAGTAAATATTATATATATATATATTTTGTATGAAAAGAATAAGTACTTTTTATTGTGTTTTGACTTCTCGGATGTACCTGTTTTTAAAACAAACAAAAAAGAAAAATCCTGAACCTGACTTAAAGCCTGTTCCTTGTTTCCTCGTAGACGGCCTTTCTCTGTGACTCACAGTACTATGCAGAAATACTTTCTCTCATTTAGCAAAGATAGAATAACTCATCCAACATTAACACTCTCCAGTCAAAATTCTGGCCGTTGAAATGCCTCTCCGTTTCATGGCTGGATTGGCATCCATTTCCGCATTTGAAGAAAGCAATGGACTCTCCCCTTGCCGACACTACTATCTACCTTATGCTGACAATGCTTATCTTATTTGGCAGCAAACAGGGCTTTATCTACCATAACCTAATTTAAGTCAGAATAATGTGTGTATGCATCTCAGCTCTCTTATCAAATAACGATCATATACTGTCCTTGCATCAACTCTATCATAACTGTCTTTTCAATTGGATGAAGTATTAGTTGGTAATAATTTGCTTGACCAAACCTGCCTACGTGTACCAGAGGAAACATTTGTTTTCATTTTATGGGTGACCGAGAAAGCGCGAAATATTGACAACATCAAGGATTATAAATGCAACCTGCATGTATACACAAAGTTACATTTTGTAAAGTCTGTCAATTATATTCTATTTGTTATATTATCAGGAATATTTCAAGTATTAAGCCATCTACACATGATTTTTCATGTCATATATTACATTTCCATAAGGTTAGTCTCAATTGAATAACCACTGTGAGTGGGGTGCTTCAGAATTCCTGGATACAAATGAATGATTGCAGAAATCTGGTTAGCATAAGTAGCCATTTTTGGGTCTGCTGTGTTTCTAGACTGACATACCATTCTCTTGGCCATGGTCCAAGATGAGTTTCCATTTCCCAAAACTCTTTATTAACTGTCCCTCGACCAATGTCATATGGGAGTTATTCTTTGGTTTCCCCCTTTGCCTGACAGGATTTTTGTCATCATAAAATGTCATTGACTTTTAGTTAGTCTTGTCTTACCTCAAGAGTTGCCCTACAAGTGCCTGATTTCTAGAGTGTTTTTGTTCTGCCGTGCCATGGCCAGTCCTCACCTCCCCATTAACCCTCATTATTCCAGACTCTCAACGCCAGAAGCCTCAACCTTCACATCTAGTTATAAGCCAGACTGAATCCATTCTCTTCTCGTTGCTGTGCTGACATCTTATCCTCGTGACCCAAAGACGTGTATCTTACATACGAGCAGCCTCTCTGGGAGGCCATTAAAAGCACACTGTGTCTGGCCAAGGACTTGTCTATGCAGTCGGTTTGCATCTAACAAGCACTAACAAACAGCAGAACACCTGATGCTGCAAGGGGAGGGAAGGTATGGTGCTCTCACCTGCTTTTCTCACACACAGAGGTTCTTTCATGAAGACAGTGTTTTGTATGGTTCACATAACAAGCCCTAAGTAAGGGTGATCAATACCTAGAACAAGGTAATATGGTACCAACTCATTTTCATTAGATCTTGTTTGATGAACTAACTGTATACATTTAAACTGTCAGCCAATAGGAGACATACAGCTAAGCTTAACAGAGCTGAACCAAACTGCTCATGCCTTCATCAAAAAGGTGAATAAAAAACATTTCTAGAAAATTCTGACAACACTCAATGTGTGTTTAGCTGTCCATTTCTTGAAGTGTGATATACCTTATGTTTGTTATTATGTCTGATAATATTTTGTACATATTGTATTGTGTAAATTACATTTTGAATTGCTTTGAGTAAACAATCTTATACGAAAATGGACTGACTAAAGGTTATCCACCTGGAACCATTTCATTTGATGGCATTTTGCTTCAAAGCAAGGTTATATGATGTAAATAAACAGAATTAAGTTTTAAAAATGTTTTGCAGTTGCTTGATAATTTTGGAAATGTTTAATGTCAATAGTATTCTGTGATCATTGCTGACATGTCATTCCAGGCAATAGTTTCAGATATTTCATTGAAATTGGGAAGGATGTCAGTCCACATGAACAAAATGAATTCACAAACAAAAAAAGTGGAACCAGGTTTGTGACACCACTGATTGGTATCCACCCAATGCATCCTGCACCACAATAAAAAATGCTGTAAAAAAAAATTCCATCACGGATGAATCTTGGAACTACATTACCCATAACTATTATGCTGTAGAGCACTCAGTCTTGCACCACACTTCCCTGAATGCATCCAGAGAGGACCTGACAACTCGAAATCGGTGCAAATTATATCAGTAGATTCAATTAAGATTCCTGAAGTTTTGTATACATTTGTTTCAGTGTATTGTATGTCGGTAAACCTCGTTTGATTGGGAGAATTTAAGTGTGTAAATCTGCGTAAAACCTAGCTAACAAGTTAGCAAAGTCCTGCTAAAAACAAGGAAGTCGTTAGCTGGCCTAGCATGGTAAATATATGCATATTTTGACCAGCCATATAGCTAGTTACCAAACCTGCGTTTGAGACAGAGGTATGTTAACAAATCATTAACAATTTGTTAACAACAAGCAATCTAAGTACAAACAACTAGTTGGTAAGCGATTTAATTTGCTCTGCCCACAGCCCACAAAATGTACCATTTTGGAATATATTGACACAGAAGTGTATTTCCAACTTTGTGTCAATGTTCTTGACAACATTTTATCTCTGAGTCTGAAACCAGGCTAAATGGGTCAGCGTTACTTATCTATGTTGTATTATTAGCTTTCCTCTCTTTAAAGGGATAGTTCACCCAAATTATATATTGGTTTCCTTACCCTGTAAGTCTATGGACAAGGTATGACAGCAATCCATGCATTGGTTTGTTTTACCTGGCCAGTTTCATACATAAGTAACTTAATTGAGCAACACTCAATGTTGGATACTTTAGAATGATTTGGACCTGAAGAACAAAAATGACTAATTTCATTGACCTGCATTGGTTTTGTTTTTGAATGAATTCAATGTGAATGTTAAGCCTACCAATCTCATTTTATGAGTAATAGCAAAACGTAATGAAAAAGTGACAAAGTTCTTCCCTGACATGCGTTGATTACCCTTGGCCCAATAAGTTCCATATCCCAAATTATACCATGGAAGTAGGGCAATGCAACTCCAATAGGACCCTTGCCTTGTTTAGAAAGACTATTTTAGCAAGTCGGAGTCATCTGCTCGATGAGCTTTAGCCTGCAACATTAGGTCCATTTCACATACCACTGAGACAGGTCAAGAGGTGACCTATTGAGAGTTGGAGTACAAAATAGCTTCTGTAAGGATATGTCGTGAGACCTCACAAAACCAACAGCTACAGACATATCCAGGGTTGGGTACAGACCCTGATTCGATTCCAGGCTATATCACAACCAGCTGTGGTTGGGAGTCCCTTAGGGCGGCACACAATTGGCCCAGTATCGTCAGGGTTTGGCCGAGGTAGGCAGTCATTGTAAATAAGAATTTGTTCTTAACTGACTTGCCTAGTTAAAATACTTTCTAAATGTCATCCTTTACTAGTTTACCTGTCCAACATTGTAATCAACGTAACTTTTGGATTACCCAAACTAACTTAATCAGATTACTTCCTAATCAGTTACTCCCCAACCCTGCATATCTAAATATATGGCTGTGTACAGCCTACTGTAGATTCTTGACAGTTGTTTACCAATGGTTGCATTATGCAACCTGCATATCATTTCTATAGTGGTAATGAGTGATGCAGTCACAACTTACCTGATTTGGTAGTGGTTCATCTAAGGATAGTAAGGACATCTGAATGAATCTGAAAAACTAGGCATATTCCATCACTTTACATCTGCCTAAATAGTGAAAATAAATTGATGTAAGTCAATAGCTGTAAAATGGCTTGCAGATAATAGCCAAATACTTTGTTGGTATCAGGCAAAATCTTTATTTACCCCCTACGGGAAAAAAAACAAAACAATTGTGTACATGTTAATTTGCACATTTAATTTTGGGAAAGTTATTTGAAATTCTCAAAAGAAGCATTTTTTTAAACAAATGTTACATTTGGACAAACAGTCCTGCTGATTTAACAAATTGTGGGATAGAGTATTTTAATGCATGCATACCAGGGAAACAAAAACAACATATTTCCAAATACATTCTCTTTATAAAAAAGAAAATAATTTTAAATATATACATTACTTATTGAAAAACTTTAAACAGGTGCCTTACAGTCCAAATAGAAAAGAATGCTCAAATTTTGCAACGCAATTTACGGACCGTCACTGAACCTTCCAGAGTTAACAAACCGATTTCATAAAACTGGTGACACTTTTTTAAAGTCCTGTTTAGTCCCCTCGTTTCCATATTTTACCTGGTTCTATCCATTTCTAGTCACCTAATGTGACAATCTGCTCCTTGCTCTGCGGACGTTGCTCACTGTTATGCGCCCTCAGTCTTTCCAATTCACCCTCCAATTCTCTGATCCGCGCCGAATTCGACTGGGGCACCTGGCTATCATCTGTGATGTCCGGGTTGGTTACGCGCCGCAAGCGGGTGTTCTCTTCCTCCAGACGGGACATGCACTTCTCCAGCTCCAGGTATTCTTGAACCAGCTCTTGCTTGGACATGTTTTGAAGACTCTCGATGTGGTATTTCTCGTAGGTCTCGGAAAAGTCTCTCTGAAGAAACTCCCCACCTGCGTTTCCAGGCCTCCCGATGCCGTCGCTGCCACCACCGCTGCCATAGTCCTCCTCCTCCTCCACATCGAAAAGCTCGTCCTCACTTGCGGTGTCCTCTGGGCGAGCACCAGTCCCCAACTGACGTCGGGGACCACTTTCGGTATTCAGATCCGGTTCCTCTCGGTCGTGTTCATCCATAAGGAACTGCGTTGTATTGTAGGGGGCAACGGGCAACCCCTTCGCGAACATCTCTGCTCTCACTCGGGACGCTCGTTCGGTCTCTCGCTCGTCAAGCTTTTTCTTTTCTTCCCAAGAAAGTTTAAAATAGGGCTTCCATTGACGCTTCTTTTTGGATGGTCGACGCCTGTGTTTCTTCTTGCCCTGACGCGCATCTACAGCTGCCCCGGCGCCTGGAGAGCCAGAGTCGGTTCTCTTCCCACACTCGCCTTGCACTTGACTCAGGGTCTCCTCGTGCGGTCCATCTCCACTATTTCCGTGGGCTACGAGGCCACCCTCTCCGGCTGCATCTGCTCCGGGTTCCTGGCAGGGCTGTGTTGCTGCTGGGCACTTAGGAAGTGCATTTCCGGCAACGAATCTTGGGCACACCTCCCTCTGCCCGCCTTGCATTTGCCACAACTTGTCTGCAGGGATAACCCCGCCGTCACTCTCTGCTTGCTGCTGTTTATCTCCATATCGCCCCCTACCGCCAGTCTCAAGTCCACGGCTCTCATTGGTTTGGGGATGCTCCACAACTCTTCCTCTCCCACTTGATGGGGTATCTGAAGTTTTCAGGTGATGGGTCTTCTCAATGCTCGGTTCTGTCATCCTGATGTATGCTGTTGGGCTGTTCGCCTTACCACATGTCAACCGTTGTCTCTGTGCGAATTAAACTAAATGTTAATTAAAATATATTTTGCAAACTTTTGCTAAGTATACTGTTTCTGTGTCTTAATATGAGCAACATTTACTTGACAAGAAATGTTTAGCTAACTTTCGAAACGGTCACTATCGCTACTCTTTAAAAACAAAGTTATGAATGGTAACACTTGTTACTTCTCGAATGATTCGTCAGAGCTACTGTAGCTAGCTAACGAACTAAGGTTAACTATTTCGGTGCCGCTAGTAATCCTTCTCAGGTTCGTATTTCATCTCCACAACAGTGACTGTCCAGTATGCTACCACAGAATGAGTTCGCGGTTTTATATCAACTCTACCACCGCCAGTGCGCATGCTGCTTTTCTTGACTATACTTGTTTTGTGGGATATGTAGTTCCAATGTAGGTAAATTACTAGCGAGACCGTCCATGACCAACTACCTGACCCACAATTCTAGGGCATTTATCGAAAGTTTAAGCCAATCAAGTTTTAGGATATAGGACCACCCTCTCATTGCTGCTATTGGACAAAATTGCATATTCACTGTTGCTAAGCTTAAATCATATTATTATTGGTTATCCCGAGAGTCAATCAAGTGCACATTGGGTCCAAGAGGAAAGTAGTCCGAGGCATTCTTTCAGACGCTACCATGTATAAATGGAGGGGGGAATTAGTTCACGTTTTGAAGAGTCTGCGAATTAATCTTCATTAATCGATATTCCACTTATACTGTATGCCACTAATAAATTATGACATAGGAGTATGTCGTGTCTTTTATCTATTAATGATTGTTTTGCTTTGTATCACTCCCACAAACATTGAGACAATCCTTTCTTTCTAAAGGTAATGAACCCGTCATCCTGAACAAACTAGTCCTTTTTTACAGACCGTGTAGAAAAACGATTAACTAACGGCTATGCACTATGTTCATTTTGTTAATATTTAAACATTTACACAGTTATTTTATGTGGTTTTAAATAGTGTAGGGTTTAACTTTATTCGTTTTTTTTATTATTCTCTCTGGTGCGGAGCGATATTTCCCTCGCCTCCCACTAATGCGCAAGGATAAGAGTGTGGAACGACGCGTAAAGAAGCGACATTTTATTTATCGAGACCTAGCTAGCCAGTAGCAAGTCCCATTCAATTTACAGAACAACAAACAATGGTGAAATGTTAAAATAACACAATTGCCCACTTTTTAGAGTTACGTTTAAGCTTATTGTCAGCGATTAGTTATCAGTTGATTAAACGTGCCTCTCTTTGACCCAGTTTCTACTTCTATAAAGGCTTGCCGACTGAGGTTAGCTGGCTAGCTAATGTGCTAACTAGTGTCACACATGCATGTGCAGTGAAATATACAACTTTAGATCCAAATATTGTATTGTCTTGGCAAGCGCTTTCATACTCGTAAACATTAGCATATTGTAAAGTGTAAGCCTATTGCAAGCTGGTTGAAATCATTAATTAGCATGTGAGCTTGCTCGACCAGTAGCTAGGTACCAAGACCAATAATAACTAGTTAGCTAGCCAATTCCTTATTTTTATGGATGTTACCATAACCAAGTTCTAACTAAGTAAACATCCTGCACTAAAGTGGGAGTATCGATGGACACAGTGTTGTAATATAGCTAGCTGGCTAACAACGTTAAAAACATGCAATCAAACTAAATGTTGAGCTAGCACTGATTTGCTAGTTAGTTAGTAGCATACAGCTACTAGCTAGGATAGCTGGTAGTTAGGTCTCTACTGTGGTTGAAATAGCTAGTCTTTTAAATTACCTAATTATATCTGCATTAATGTAAGCAGCATATATCATTTCAAACTCATAATTGAGTAATTACCTCTTCAAACACGGCATTTGTTTGCATAACAAATACACAGTTGAATGCATTATTTGAAAATCTCACTGAAGGTATGCACACAAGACAGAAATTACAGTGTCTGTATATTTTGACTGATATGCAATGCCCTTATTCTCTGCAGGGTAAAGATTCCTCCCACATGGAGAGGGCACATCTCAGTGGCATTTTACATGGTTCCCACTTTGTGTGTGATGGCTGCTGTAGGCTATATGCATGTAGGTCTACTTTTCGGTGGGTAGGCATCCCCTCCCCCTCATACCATAGACCTTTCTCTCAATCACATTCACTCTTATCCTGATTTTCTCCTAAATTGTCATCTTCAATCATTCCCCCACTCACAACCCCTTGCTCTCTCACATTCTTTTGTCCTCTCTTTCATCTATTATTTTTGCTCCATTGCTTTCTCTTATTGAGCATCTCTCCCTTCTGTCCTCTTTTTTTTCTTGGTCCTTTCATCATCATTTTTCTTGGAGCAGTTGACGCAAGAGTAGGCTATGCCCGAATGTATAGGCCCAAACTAGGAGGAACTTACGCTATGAGGCGCTATTCCTGTAATGTGTTCTCTCAGTCAACCTGGTTAAATAAGGGTTAACTAGTTTGGTGTGAGGTGCTTGCCAGCTATAACTCTCAGAATTAAAGAGACTAATATATAGTACATATGCCCTTGTAAGTTGTGCTAAATACATTTCTACATATGTAGCAAGCTCACAAATACAAAAATGTACCACACACACTCAAAGTAGGCTGACCAGACATTAGTCAGTCCAAGGCAAACTTTTGGCAATTGACAGATACCAGCCAAACTTGTGTATCTATCAGCTGTCATATAACCAATTGTTTACTGAAATGGGAGTGATTGCTGGGGGGACCAGGAGGGAGGGTAGGGTTTGTCAAATGGGGTAGTGGGTGTTTACAGAGGCAGTGGCGTTCGGTGGAATCTCTAGATGCCTGGGCAGGAGCACAGCAGCTCCTGGATCAGAGCCTCAGAGAGGATTATTGTACATGAGTTAATCTCTCACCCTATATATACTGAAACACGGCTGGGTACAATTGAGAATGGGTCAAAAGATCTATTCTATAGCCATTTGGGATTTTCCCATAACATATCAGAGCCATATACTGTATTTAGATAAATATATGGATGTGCATTATATTGTTCTAACCTTTGTCTCTGTTTTGATATTACACATCAAAGCTTACAGAGCCTGAATGGTTGTTCTAAAATGGATGCCTTTGGATCAGGTGTCATTAGTTATTAGGGGACCCAGTGCCGTTCTGTGAGAGAGAGAGCGATAGAGAGAGTGAAGAAGCTTGCATCTATGCTGTAGGGATAGGTCTGTAGATGGTTTGTGAAACATGCCTCTCTCCCCTAGGCCTGGAACCTACAGCTGAGCTTGCTCCGTCTCCTAATTATCCTCTTTATACCCTTATTGAAACCTAATTAAGTCCCGACCCCACGGGTTTGCCACTGCAGTATCGCAGACCAAGACCTATTCATCTAATCCACAGTTAGTGTTTCCCCCCGGCTTACGTACAATGACATATAGCACATATTAACCCAAGTGCCCTTCAAAAGCATTTCTCTTTGCACAAATTGACTTTGTATGTTAATAATATATGGATGTAGAAGTAGTAATACATCAGAACTTGGGCTCAGAGCTATTTGATCATGTTCATCACCACTGCAGCCTGGCTTTGAACAGAACAGCAGGATAGGCTATAGAAATAGCTTTATCTTCAGAATTAGGCCAGGCTACTTGCAGCCTCTGCGATATTATGAAACCGTTTAGTCAATGTGTTAGAGGCATAGTCAAAGTATACAGTTTATGCGTTTTGGCACTTTACTTGAATGATTTCACTGAATTTGGTTGTAATAAAGCGATAGCCAGATTATCCATTATTCTCATGACAGCGGCTTTCTTACTTTAGTAATTTCGGCCTACACCCCACCCACCCGCTAGGCGGCGCCAAATGATAAGACTTTGAACGTGGGTTGCAGGTGGGTGGCGCTGTGTGTATCAGTGAATGTTGTAATGCAAAACAATGCAGTGTGAATGGAGCCTGTGTTTGGAGTGCGAAACTCTGCTTTATGCCACCCGTCATTTTGAACGGAGGAACTGCGCTAAAGAACACTAAATAAATGCAGCTTGTAGGCTGTATATGATTCATTGCAACTCTTCATGAACCATGAAGTGTAGGCTCACGCTATTAGATCGATTCAAATTCCATAATAATAGACCCTACCTATGAAATAGGTCAGTGAGATTGTGAAACTTTCTTTTGGCCATGACCACGATGCCCCTGATAGGCTGCTATGTTAGAAGAAAGTAGGCTATACCCTGATAGGCTTCTATGTTAAAAGAAAGTAAGCTATATGAACGTCTGTCTGTGTGACTGTGGGTACAGGTGATTTGATTTTCGTCTGTGGGTATAGTTTTCTAGAGTTTCTGTGCCCCTTGCTGGACTCAGATTACGTACTGCTATGGGAGGGACTTCACATGGAAAGGGAATTAATTACTGTAGTGCGCTATCCTGGTGACGCAACGGAGAAACACACAACTCAAGACTTGCTGAAGAGTTCAAAAACGGCACCTGCACTGGGAATTTGCGCTTCCCCCAATTACATACCCCTGACTTTTTCATATCAGTCAAGAGAACCACAGACAGAAAACTACAACGAAGACGGCATTGGAACTTGCATCATGTTGGGCAGGAGCAAGAAACCTCCTACCGCCGTGCATCATGAACCCAAGGCAGTGGAATCCCAACCCAAGACGCAGGACCCACTTAGGAAACTGGGTAAGAGAATTGCGACTCTCATCGGTTTAAAAACGTTTCTTCTTCTGTCATTATTACTAATTTGCTTCCTTGAATCTTGTTGAACCTGTCTTCTGTCAATATTACTCTCTTTTGTTTCCTTGAATCATGTTTCATTTTGCTACAACAGATATAAGAGCACATAGTTCAGTTTTGCCTTTTGATTGTTTGACAAGTTGTTACTATTATTGTCCGGTGTATATGTGTGTTGCTCTGGTCCATAAGGGGAAAGAAATCAGTGCAGGGTAAGGTTAATGACAGTTAGGCTATTGCGTTCCACATCCATTGGCATTGTTTATTTTTATTTTTCCAAGTTATCAGGAGGCATTGAATGTTTACATATGGACTTTAAGACTTCTTCTGATTGACAACTTATAATGCAAGGAAGATAAATGGAGAACAATATGCCTTGGCGGTAATCAGTTTTGCTAAACGAAATAAACTATTGCTTGAAATCCGCTTATGCAATGGTCTTTGTAAACATACACACGCTACCTGTGTGTGTGTGTGTGTGTGTGAAAAGAGAGCTCAACTCAAGTGGAGAGTGTGCGTGGGAGCTGACAAGTGGCCATGTGTTTGTGCAGTGTCCAACAGCTCACTGACCCCCAGGCTCTCCACCCCACTCCCACAGATCCTCACTCACCAACGAACAACTCTGACCCAGTGCCTAGCTCTCCCACCACACACTCACCATGGCCACCACACCCCCCTTCTTCATCCAACCCCCCCCCCCCCCTCCCCCATCTCACCGTCACACCTCAACTAAAATAGAGAACTGCTGAGGATGGACAGAGCACCTGTCAAAGCCTCTGGATATCTGTCAATCTAGACGACAGAACCATGTCATCCTATGTGAGTGTGTGTGTGTATTTATATGTCACACACAAGCTCCCTCTTCTTGTTTTGTGTATATGCTGTATATATTTATTAGCATGTGTAAGTACAATTTCACCACAATACATGATAGTTAAATAATACCTATTACGGTACAGCAATTCAGACAAACAAAAAACAAGCACATCAACACCATTTTTTACAAATGAATAAACATGTCACTCATTATTTATTCGCTCTTATTGCCATGGATGGGATGTGGGAAGTTATAAAAAAAATTGTCCAAAGGGATGTAGCTAGATATAAAATGTAGCCAGTGTGTTAAAGTAGGAGGAATATCGGATTTAAGAAAAATGTTATGGATTTCTTTGCCGCGAGCACAGACCGATCAATATATTTGTTGATTGTTCCGTGGATCTAGTTCATTAGTCCCAAACAGACAAGCTAGGCATGAGGGCTAGAAATCTGTAAACCTTTTGAAATTGTGTTGATTACTGATTCCCAAAACATTGGAATAAGATTGAATGTGCTTGCTAACCAAAACATGTGATAAAAAGTACTATTTTGCCTCTCCTTGCACCAACAAGGGAAAGACATTTCAGCATTCATTTTGTGGCACAGTAAACACTGAATGGTTGTAGGAACATGTGTGTGTGCTTTCAAACAGATTAACACCATTCTCTGCTTATTTCACCCTGCAAATCTTGTTCCCATTTCAATCTAGTAACGTCTGTCTACTAGCATATGATCTAACAACTTTTATAAACTTTAGAAATATACTTGAGTTTTCACGATCATTCAGTAAGACATCAAGCTGAGACCCTTGTTTCAATTGACACACGTCAGACTTGGTTCTATGACCTCTTGTTCTGAAAGCCTCTGAGATTAGCACACTGACCTGTGCTATCACAGAATGTGACTACGCTAAATGTAGAAAAATGTAAATGTTCATCCTGATGGGCATATGCCTTTGCCATGGAATGATTTGTGGGGTACTCGGGTACTCTACATGTGAGTATTTGTGTATGCAACACATGGGTGGGTGAAAAACATATTATTAAATGAACTGTGACATGCCCCATAAACTCTCCATGCACAAGGTCCTGTTTGTCATGACAGACCAAACTAACAGTATCAGGTGGGTGTGTCTAACTGGATGGAATGCAGGAGGTCAGAAGTTCTGCTGGCCTTGCAGTTCTGACCTATCACAAGCTGTTTTGGCACATCAAATAGGAGAACCTAAGTCACTCCAAAGGAGAACCTGCATTTTAAAAACAATTTGCTTTGTATTACAATGTCTCTATTAACTTGTACCTTTTGCCAGCATGTGAAATAGCATTCAGTAGAAGTATGGACTCTTTAGGGGAGGGTGCTTTGTTTGGGGTATGTGTGAAGACACATTTCCAAAGTAAAGTCTCCATAGACTTAGTTCCCAGTGGCCCTGTGTTTATCAAATGTTAAGGGTCAAAGGTTGTCTCCAAATATCATTAACCCAGCAGGTGCATACTGTCTGACTGCAGAGAGACTGCAATATCAGTGTCATGAACCGGCTCGTAACCCGTAACAAATAAGGGAGAGAACGTGGAGATCAAGAAATAACAAATATATGTATTAACTGAAGTAAACTATAAACGAGTAAACAATGGTGTGTGTAAGTGAGGGTTTTCGTGCATAGATGTGATAATGAGGTGTGTTGAAATGTGCCAGAACAACAAAAGAAAAGCCACAAAAATGCCACAATCAGAAATAACTGTCTGCGTTGAGAGAGTCTGCTCAAAGAATGTGGGGGGACACCCAAGCCCAGGTGTGTCCCATTTTGCTGACGACCCTCCCGGCTCCGCCCACTGACATCTTATTAAGGAAAACGAGAGCAAAGAGAGAGCATTCGGCAGACAGAGTGGGAGGGTCATCACATTTTTATTTAATTTTTTTATTTCACCTTTATTTAACCAGGTAGGCTAGTTGAGAACAAGTTCTCATGTACAACTGCAACCTGGCCAAGATAAAGCATAGCAGTGCAACACAAACAACAACACAGAGTTACACATGGAATAAACAAACATACAGTTAATAATACAATAGAAGAAAAGTCTATATACAGTGTCTGCAAATGAGGTGAGATAAGGGAGGTAAGGCAATAAATAGGCCATAGTGGCAAAATAATTACAATATAGCAATTGAACACTGGAGTGATAGATGTGCAGAAGATTAATGTGCAAGTAGAGATTCTGGGGTGCAAAGGAGCCAAATAAATAAATAACAGTATGGGGAGGAGGTAGTTGGATGGGCTATTTACAAATGGGCTATGTAGAGGTGCAGTGATCTGACAGCTGGTGCTTAAAGCTAGTGAGGGAGATATGAGTCTCCAGCTTCAGTGATGTTTGCAGTTTGTTCCAGTCATTGGCAGCAGAGAACTGGAAGGAAAGGCGGCCAATGTAGGAATTGGCTTTGGGGGTGACCAGTGAAATATACCTGCTGGAGTGCGTGCTACGGGTGGGTGCTGCTATGGTGAGCTAAGGCGTGGCTTTACCTAGTAAAGACTTATAGATATTAACACATATCGATGCCGGTGTTTGCCAATTGTTGCAGTTTGGTGTATTTTAGTTAGTACATAGCCTATATATATATATTTTTTTTTTAAATTGTTGGACATAAAATACTGTAAAAAGACTGGCAAATTAGCTCCAAGTGATTTTGAGTTTGGAAATCTGTTTGGGCTTCTTGTGGTCAGTTTACAGTCTATAAATGATTTGTAATTATGTTCCAGCCCCCTGACCATCCGCTCAAGAAAAAATCATCTCGCAGATGAATCTAGTTGATGATCTCTAGCCAACATGATCATATGAGAATTTAAGGATCTGTTTTGGTTTGGGTGACATCATATGACGTGACCTGCTTTTTAACAAGCTACACACCACAGTAACACCTGCTAAATATGTGTATGCGACCAATAACATGTGATTTGATAGGATCAATGTTTTCTTGCGTGGTCTGTGGCATTTTTCCCTTAGCTCAAAGTTAAACATCACTCACTTTATGCGGTATAACTATGAGGTAAAACGTCAATGTCAATTAAAGTTGTGATCATTCTACAGTGGGTAAGTTGCAATTTATGGTTGTGTATTGGGGATTGGATTTGCTGTGGCAGATATGAAAAGTGTATTTCCAAAACTCTATACCTACCAATTTTTCACATTTTGTGTTTTTACATCATAAATGATTGCTTATAGGTATCTTCATATGTGTGTAAAATAGATCTTAGATATTTTATTCATACATTTTAGATGTGTATGAAAATGCTAGTTTTTTTTGCCAATCACTATATCCGTTGTTTAGCTAGAATGGAATGCTCGTATATGTGATTATATAGACAGTGGCAAGAAAAAAAGTGTGAACCCTTTGGAATTATCTGGATTTCTGCATAAATTTGACATAACATTTTATCTGATCTTCATCTAAGTCACAACAATAGACAAACACAGTGTGCTTAAACTAATAACACACAAATTATTGTATTTTTCTTGTCTATATTGAATACATCATATAAACATTCACAGTGTAGGTTGGGAAAAGTATGTGAACCCCTAGGCTAATGACTTCTCCAAAAGCTAATTGGAGTCAGGAGTCAACTAACCTGGAGTCGAATCAATGAGACAAGATTTTGGTTAGAGCCACCCTGTCCCATAACTCAAATTTTGTGAGTGTTTTATCTATTCACAAGAAGCATTGCCTGGTGTGACCCATGCCTCGAACAAAATAGATGTCAGAAGATCTAAGATTAAGAATTATTGCCTTGCATAAAGCTGGAAACAAGTATCTCTGAAAGTCAGTCCACGGTAAGACAAACTGTCTATAAATGGAGAAAGTTCAGCACTGTTGCTACTCTCCCTAGGAGTGGCCATCCTGCAAAGATGACTGCAAGAGCTTAGCGCCGAATGCTCAATGAGGTTTTAAGAAGAATCCTAGAGTGTCAGCTAAAGACTTACAGGAATCTCTGAAAGACGCTAACATCTCTGTTGACGAGTCTACAATACGTAAAACACTAAACAATAATGGTGTTCATGGGAGGACTCCATGGAAGAAGCCACTGCTATCCAAAATAAACATTGCTGCACGTCTGAATTTCGCAAAAGAGCACCTGGATGTTCCACAGCGCTACTGGCAAAATATTCTGTGGACAGATGAAACAAAGTTGTTGTTTGGAAGGAACACACAATACTATGTGTGGAGGAAAAAAAGGTACAGCACCAACATCAAAACCTCATCCCAACTGTAAAGTATGGTGGAGGGAGCATCATGGTTTGGGGCTGCTTGGCTGCCTCAGGGCTTGGACAGCTTGCTATCATCGACTGGAAAATGTCTTCCCTAGTTTATCAAGACATTTTGCAGGAGAATGTAAGGATATCTGTCTGCCAAGCTCAACAGAAGTTAGGTGATGCAACAGACAGAACAACAGACAACCCAAAAGACAGAAGTAAATCAACAACAGAATGGCTTGAACAGAAGAAAATACGCCTTCTGGAGTGGCCCAGACAGTCCTGACTTCAACCTTATTTGAGATGCTGTGGCATGAGCACGGTTCACACCAGATATCCCAAGAACATTGTGGAACTGAAACAGTTTTGTAAAGAGGAATGGTCCAAAATTCTTTCTGACTGTTGTGCAGGTCTGATCAGCAACTACAGAAAACGTTTGGTTGAGGTTATTGCTACGAAAGGAGGGTCAACCTGTTATTAAATCCAAGGGTTCACATACATTTCCCAACCTGCACTGTGAATGTTTACACAGTGTGTTCAGTAAAGAAAAGAAAAGGTATAATTGCTTGTGTGTTATTAGTTTAAGCAGACTGTGTTTGTCTATTGTTGTGACTTAGATGAAGATCAGATGCCAATTTATGCAGAAATCCAGGTAATTCTAAAGGGTTCACATACCTTTTCTTCCCACTGTACACAGTGCCTTCGGAAAGTATTCAGACTCCTTCTCTTTTTCTACATTTTGTTACGTTACAGCCTTATTCTAAAATTGATTAAATAAAAAAAATCTATCTACACACAATACCCCATATTGAGAAAGCAAAAGCAGGTTTTTAGACATTTTTGCAAATAAATTAAAAACAAAAATACCTTCTTCACATAAGTAGACAAACGCTTTGCTATGAGACTCTAAATTGAGCTCAGGTGCATCCTGTTTCCATTGATCATCCTTGAGATGTTTCTACAACTTGATTGGAGTCCACCTGTGGTAAATTCAATTGATTGGACATGATTTGGAAAGGCACATACCTGTCTATAGAAGGTCCCACAGTTGACCGTGCTTGTCAGAGCAAAAACCAAGCCATGAGGTCGAAGATATTGACCGTAGAGCTCCAAGACAGGATTGTGTCGAGGCACAGATCTGGGGAAGGGTACCAAAACATTTCTGTAGCGTTAAAGGTCCCCAAGAACACAGTGGCCTACTTCATTCTTAAATGGAAGAAGTTTGGAACCACCAAGACTCTTCCTAGAGCTGGCCACCCTTCCAAACTGAGCAATCGGGGGAGAAGGGCCTTGGTCAAAAAGGTGACAAAGACCTGATGGTCACTCTGACAGAGCTGTGGAGATGGGAGAACCATCCAGAAGGACAACCATCTCTGCAGCACTCCACCAATCAGGCCTTTATGGTGGAGTGGCTAGACGGAAGCCACTCCTCTGTAAAAGGCACATAACAGCTCACTTGGAGTTTGCCAAAAGGCACCTAAAGACTCTCAGACCATGAGAAACAAGGTTCTCTGGTCTGATGAAACCAATATTGAACTCTTTGGCCTGAATGCCAAGCGCCACGTCTGGAGGAAACCTGGCACCCTCCCTACGGTGAAGCATGGTGGTGGCAGCATCATGCTGTGAGGATGTTTTTCAGCGGCAGGGACTGGGAGACTAGTCAGGATCGAGGCAAAGATGAACGGAGCAAAGTACAGAGATTCTTGATGAAATCCTGCACCAGAGCGCTCAGGATCTCAGACTGGGGCGATGGTTCACCTTCCAACAGGACAATGACCCTAAGCACACAGCCAAGACAATGCAGGAGTGGCTTAGAGACAAGTCTCTGAATATCCTTGCGTGGCCCAGCCAGAGCCCGGACTTGAACCCAATTGAACATCTCTGGAGAGACCTGAAAATAGCTTTGCAGCAATGCTCCCCATCCAACCTGACCGAGCTTGAGAGGATCTGCAGAAGAGAAATGGAGAAACTCCCCAAATACAGGTGTGCCAAGCTTGTAGCATCATACCCAAGAATACTTGATATTGTAATCACTGCCAAAGGTGCTTCAACAAAGTACTGAGTAAAGGGTCTGAATAGTTATGTAAATGTGATATTTCAGTATTAGATTTTTAATACATTTGCAAAATTTCTAAAAAACAGTTTTGCATTATTTATACATTGTGACGTTATAAAAATCAAGGGGTCTGAATACTTTCCGAATGCACTATATTTTAAACAAATACATGTCTGTCATTGAACAATCGCATGCCATGATTAGATAGTAAAACAAAACACACCAATCTCTTTCATAAATTCTTTAAACATCAAAAGCTAATTTACCAACATTTCTGAAAATTGATATATGGGGGTTTGGAATAAAACTCTTCATATCTTTATCGGTGTGATCTCAGAAAATCATTGCCTTAATGTCAACCCTCTCAGCCTAGTTGTCCCGTTCTTTGATGTGCTCTCCTCTCCTTATCAGGGTTCAATGTTTTCCTTGGCTTCTGTCCCAGTCTGTCTGAGAGCATTGTTTTGATTGAGTTCAACACTGCTGTTTTGACCTCAGTTGGCTCATTTCTTAGCTAGTATCAATACAACACCAATGTTTACAGCAGGTCCCATTGGACCAGTACTTAGTTCCACAGACAGACATGGAGACCGAGGAAGATAAAGTTTCCTACATCAAATGTACTGCATGTTGACTGATACATCCGACCATAATTATATCCTCCTTATTCCTGCTTACAAGCCAAAACTAAACAGGAAGTACCAGTGACTTTCAATACGGAAGTGGTCAGATTGCGCGGATGCTACGCTACAGGACTGTTTTGCTAGCACAGACTGGAATATGTTCCGGGATTCATCCAATGGCATTGAGAAGTATACCACCTCAGTCGTCGTCCCCACCGTGCACGTACGTACATATCCCAACCAGAAGCAATGGATTACAGGCAACATCCGCATTGAGCTAAAGGCTAGAGCTGCCGCTTCCAAGGTGAGCAACACTAATCCGGACGCCTGTAAGAAATCCTGCTGTGCCCTCAGACTAACCATCAAACAAGCAAAGTGTCAATACAGGATTAAGATTGAATCCTACTACACCAGCTCTGACGCTCGTCGGTTGTGGCAAGGCTTGTAAACTATTATGGACTACAAAGGGAAACGCAGACGCGAGCTGCCCAGTGATGCGAGTCTATCAGATGAGCTAAATGCCTTTTATGCTCGCTTCGAGGCAAGCAACACTGAAGTATGCACGAGAGCACCAGCTGTTCTGGATGACTGTGTGATAACGCTCTCAGTAGCAAATGTGAGAACCTTTAAACAGGTCAACATTCACAAAGCCGCAGGGGCCAGATGGATTACCAGGACGTGTAATCAAAGCTTGCGCGGATCCACTGTCAAGTGTCTTCACTGACACTTTCAACTTCTCCCTGACCGAGTCTGTAATGCCTACATAATTCAAGCAGACCACCATAGTCCCTGTGCCCAAGGAAGCGAGGTAACCTGCCTAAATTATTACCACCCCGTAGCACTCACGTTGGTAGCCATGAAGTGCTTTGAAAGGCTGGTCATGGCTCACATCAACAGCATCATCCCGGATGCCCTAGACCCACTCCAATTCGCATACCGCCCCAACAGATACACAAATGACACAATCTCAATTGCACTCCACACTGCCCTTTCCCACCTGGACAAAAGGAACACCTATGTGAGAATGCTGTTCATTGACTACAGCTCAGCGTACAACATCTTAGTGCCCACAAAGCCCATCACTAAGCTAAGGACCCTGGGACTAAACACCTCCCTCTGCAACTGGATCATGGACATCCTGATGGGCCGCCCCCAGATGGTAAGGGTAGGCAACAACACGTCTGATCCTCAACACTTGGGCCCCTCAGGGGTGCATACTTAGTCCCCTCCTGTACTCCCTGTTCACCCACGACTGCGTGGCCAAACACAACTCCATCACCATCATTAAGTTTGCTGACGACAACAGTGGTAGGCCTGATCACTGACAACGATGAGGCGGCCTATAGGGAGGAGGTCAGAGACCTGGCCATGTGGTGCCAGGACAACAACCTTTCCCTCAATGTGAGCAAGACAAAGGAGCTGATCATGGACTACAGGAAAAGGCAGGCCCGTGGAGCGGGTCGAATTTCAAGTTCCTTGGTTTCCACATCACCAACGATCTATCATGGTCTAAACACACCAAGACAGTCGTGAAGAGGGCATGACAAAACCTTTTCCCCCTCAGGACACTGAAAATAATTGGCATGGGTCCCCAGATCCTCAAAAGGTTCTAAAGCTGTACAATCTAGAGCATCCTGACCGGTTGCATCACCGCCTGGTATGGCAACTGCTCAACATCTGAACGCAGGGCACTACAGAGGGTAATGCGTACGGCCCAGTACATCACTGGGGACAAGCTTCCTGCAATCCAGGACCTATATAACAGGCGGTGTCGGAGGAAAGCCCAAAAAATGGTCATTACTTTAGTCACCCTAGTCATGGACTGTTTTCTCTGCTACCGCACGGCAAGTGGTACCAGAGCGCCAAGTCTAGGACCAAAAGGCTCCTTAACAGCTACTACCCCCAAGCCATAAGACTGCTGAACAATTAATCAAATGGCCACCAGACTATTACATTGACACCCCCCCCCCCCCCCCCCCCCCCCCCCCATTTGTTTTGTACGCTGCTGCTACTTGCTGTTTATTATCTATGCATAGTGACTTCACCCTTACCTACAAATAACCCTTATGTAGAAATAACTCTAACCTGTACCCTCGCATACTGACACGGTACTGGTATCCCCCGTATATAGCCTCGTTATTGTGTTACTTTTTGTTATTTTTTTACTTTAGTTTATTTGGTAAATATTTTTCTTAACTCTTCTTGAACTTCACTGTTGGTTAAGGACATGCAAGTAAGCATTTCACGGTAAGGTCTATACTTGTTGTATTTGGCGCATGTGACAAATGAAGTTTGATTTGATTTATTTATTTATGATTTGATTTATTTATTACAAATGAATGATCCCATATTATAATTGGTTCTCTGTTTTACCCTGAGACACCTGGCTGTGTCTCAGGGTATTAGGGAGATTTCTGGGCATTGTTGGACCTATCTATTCTGTATCTTCGCTATCTTCACTTACTTATTTCCTGTCTTGTTCCTCTCTCCAAGTCTCACTCCTCCATTTCCCAACCTTTTATTTCGTCATTCACTTCTTCTGCTGTAGTAATTATCTCTTCTCTTTCCTTCTTTCGCTCTCTCTCTGTTCAGAACCCCCATCTTGTTGTGTGCTTGGTTTCACATACCTTTTTTTTATCGTTGCTAGCCAGCCAGGTTGTTATGCTGGCCCAAATGACAAAGTGCGTGTCAACAAAATTCTCCTTGGCTTGCTGTAGGAGCTGTGATGAGCAGGGTACCCAGCTCATGGGCCTCAAATCCCCTTCTTTCTCCCCTCACACCCACATGTGCTTCATTACAGCAGTGTTACCGTATGGAGTGCTTGATCCTAAAACTCTCTCCTTCTTGGCGCGGTTGGCAGTGGGGGTATCCTGCATCCCTGAACATTTGCATATGTACCCATGTGCACAGATTTTTCATATGTATTCCTGGATGGGGAGGTATGGTGACGGGACAGAGAGAAAATAATGGAGTTGAGGTCAGTGAGGTGACAACAGTAGGTCCAGGAATAATAATTTAACAGGCTCAAAAAGGGTTAGGGTTGGTGGTGTGAGGATGGGCAGAGTGAGAACACAACTCAGTTAGGACAGCTTAGCATGGTCACTGACCTGCTGTTAATAGGGTCCTTGTGCTCAGTGCTCAGCCTGTGGGAATTCCTTGCATGTGGTAACAGCTTGGTGACTGACTGTGTCAAAAACACGGTTGTTATGGGGGAGGCTTGGGGTTGGGGAGGAGGAAGAGGAAGGGGGTTCTCTTTGTGTTTGACCAACGGCTTGGGAGAGAGGGAGAGAAGGAGACATGGCTGGGCTCAGTTTGCTTCCCCCCTTTTCTACTTAGGGGGAGAAGAGGAGGGGGAAGGGGAGTGGGTGAGAGAACTGAGCTGCTCATGGATACAGTCTCTCATAGCCAACATCTACGTTCCAAATGGCACCCTGTTCCCTATATAGTGCACAACTTTTGAGCAGGACCTAAATGCACTCTATTCCCTATAGTGCACTACTTTTGGGACTACTATGGGCCCTGGACAAAATGTGTGCACTTTGTAGTGAATAGAGGTCAGCTCTGGAAGCCTGTGAAGAGTTCAGTCACAGACTGACATGGTATTGGCAGTATGAAGAACTCTGAAAGGGATTTTAGCTGATTCAAGAGAAATAATAGATGAGGGCGTCCATGGCCACAGTTTTTGAAGTAAATCTTTGAGGATATACTTGAGAGACTTAGAGGAGGGAGGATGGGAGAGTTTCTTTCAGAGCACTCCTTTGAAATCCTATTTTACAGGTGAAAACAGAGTTGAACAGTGTACGAGGTCCAATTCACCTACTGCAGAGAACCAAAGAGGCATCCAACTGTCAGACGGAGAAACAGAGAAAATACTATCTCTTTTTTTTAACACATAGAAAAAGAGAACCTAGACCTACGACATAAAATACCCACCCACATCGCACCCTGACCAAACTAAAAATAGCAACATACAAAGCAATCTACGGTCAGGGCGTGACAATGACGGTGCACGTCTTGTTACAGCTCTGCCCATCTTTCCCCTCAATTTTCCATATTTGTCTGTTAACTCTGCTCTTAACATAGATGATAAAGCTGCTCAACATTTCTGATGTCGGTGGTTTGTTTTTCTCTAAAAGGTCACTTGTGACATGCACATCAGGGATAGCAGGCTTGTATCTGTGAATCACATTAGTATTAAATAACCATTAGCAGTGATAGGTTTCCCTGTCTAGATGAGCTGCTGCAACTCCAGACTGACTGACTGACTGACTGACTGGTTGTTTGTGACAAACTGTTTCTGCAGCTCTGTAAACCCCTTTCCGGTACTCTGTTGGACTGCCTCTGGCCTGTGAGGGAGATTCATCTTTGGAATATTGGCATTTGTTCCAAATCCTACCGTTCTACTTCTTCCTTTTGTTGTGCAGCGTTCCAAGGTCTGGCTTGGCTTATACCGCATACCGCAACGAACCAAGGAAAATAAACATGTTCTGACTCACATGTAGAAAAGTTTGTCTTCTCTCAAGACAGTAGATTCCCTGGTGATTTCCTCCTTCAGTAACCTGAATGTCAACTTTTGAAGCAGCGTTGCTCCTTTCAGGGGTTTGTATATGAAACAAAGTCCTATGTTTAGGCCCTAATTATGAGATCATGGCCTGTGTTTGTGAGTCATGGCGGCGGTGCTTCCAAAGGAAGATGACTGCTGTATGTATAAAGGTGAGTGAGTCATCCCTGGAACGCCCACTGCTTCCAAGCCCTCGACACACAATTCAACCACAGTGGAGATATTGAAATGGATTGTGCTTGACTGGTTTGTTAGAATACTTGTTCTCTTTCACAAATGACTCCTAGCCCTCCCTTTTTCATCCTCACATGATACTGAGTGTTTATGAGTCCCTGTTACAGTAAAATACACGTCAGCCATTTTACTGTAACGGCATGACGAGGGAAGGCCAAGAAGGAATATGGCTCATAGACTTCTGCTGACATTTTATGACAGTAGATCAGACAGACTGAACTCTCAATGAACAGCCAGTGGAGCTTGGTGTGGATGGCCTACCATTTGAAATAGACCTGAGTGAATGATATAAGGGTGTGTTCAACAATGACATGGTATCAGTGACATACTATATTACATCATACTGGAAAATTCACAGTGATACTACACGTTACCAAAAAGGGTATAACAGTGTATCTGACCGTGACCTTTGTGTGTGTGTGTGTGTGTGTTTCTAGGGGTGCTGGATGATGAGAATGTCCGTGCGATGATGCACGGTTCCAACATGGTGAAGGTACGCTCCCAGAGGTGGCAGAAGAGCCGCAGCCTGCGTCTGCTGGAGGACGGGGTCACTGTGTGGTGTGAGTCCACCAAGAGCTCCCGCAAGGCCAAGGCACAACAGACCTGTGAGTATACAATGGGGGACGGTGGGGTGGAGGGAGGGGTCAGATGAGGGGGAAAGGGGAGGTATGGGGAGGGGGAGAGAAAGGAGAGAGCTGGATGAGGAGACAAGAGTAGGTATGGGGAGGGAGAGAGAAAAGAGAGGGATGGATAAGGGGAAAAGAGCAGGTATGGGTGGGTTAGGAGAGAAAGGAGGCATAAGGGAGGAGAAGGAGAAAGGATAAGGGTGTGGATTAAGGGAAAGGGAGGGTAGAGGGTAGGTGTAGATGGAGAAGAAAGTTGGGGAGTGAACAGAAGAGGAGTGGGGATGGGGAGTGGTCACGAGAGGGGGATGTTTTGGTCATTTTGATTTTCAGGATCTGAGGCTTTCGCAAATAGTTGGAAAGGAAGCTTAACCGATATCAGATTAGGAGAAGTAGCCTTGTATGAAGGGAAGACTAATATACAGGAAAATAATCATGTATAAACAAACGAACAGGACTTCCACAAGCACACTCCCTGTTCTAGTCCATTCAACCCTCCTCTTAGACCTGATTCAGTACACTAATATAGCCAGCGTTTCCACCACCCTCAACAAAACATCAACTGATGGGATTTCTCTTTGAAGAATTGTGTTGTCATCCCTCCAATAGAGTTCCAGACACTTGTAGACTCTATGTCAAGGTGCATTGAAGCTGTTCTGGCTCGTTGGTGGACCAATGTCCTATTAATACACGTTATGTTGGTGTTTCCTTTATTTTGGCAGTGTCACCTGTAGTAATGCATCCATATAGTACACACATACCTGCTGAAGGTTCACATCGGTCAACCACGGTTACAAAGAGGTGTAAAAAGGACACAAGCTGCATTAGAAACAGTGAACATAGACCTTGTTATCCGTTAGCCTCGACATAATGGTTTACCTCAGCACGCTAACCTTTTGCAGGCAATGAGCCAATCAGAAAGGGAAGCAGGCACTTCATATTAGTGCTCTAATGATCACAACACCCTTAAGGAGAGAGAGGAAATGTTGGCAGTAATCCTAGATGTTTTGGCCCATTTAAACAGTGGGAAAGTTATTTCTAATCATAAACCTTTGACCGCTTCCCCTTCCTCACATGCACACATATGCGCACACTGTCAAACACACACACACACACAGTTTTGTATTGCCATATTTCTGGGGACCAAAGAATTGATTTCCTTCCAAAATCCTATTTTCCCAAACCCTAAATCTAACCTTAACCTAAACCCTAAGCCTAGCCTTAACCCCAAACCCCTAACCATAAACCTATCCCTAACCCTAACCATAAAACTATCCCTAACCCTAACTCCTAAACCTAACTGTGACCCTGACCCAATTCTAACCCTAATTGTAAACCTAACCCCTAAGCCTAAAATTGCATTGTTTTCAAATGGGGACTGGCAAAATGTTGAATTTGCCTTTTTTTTACTATCCTTGTGAGGACTTCTGGTACCACAAGGATAGTTAAACAAAAAAAACACACACACACACGTTTGTTTTACTGTCCTTGTGGGGAACAAACCATTTATTCCCATTCAAAATCCTATTTTCCTGAACACTTAACCATAAACCTGTAAACCTAAATATAACACTAACTCTTAAACATAACCCTAACCTATAACCCTAATTCTAACCCTAACCTATAACCCTAATTCTAACCCTAAACCTAACCCATAACCCTAATTCTAAACCTAACCCATAACCCTAATTCTAACCCATAACCCTAATTCTAACCCTAACCTAACCCCTAAACCTAAAATATGTTTTTTTCTTGTGGGGACCGGCAAAATGTACCCAATTGTGCTAACTTTCCTTGTTTTGATATCCTTGTGAGTTATGGTCCCCACAAGGATAGAAAAGCCAAAAACACACACACAAAGTTCAATGGTTTAAGGAGAAGGATAAGTGGGCAGCCGGTGAAGCGCTTAGAGTCCTCAGGTCTCCTAAACCAGTAGTAAATCTCAATATAGTTTAAGACATCTACACCTACAGGGTTGCCTCTCAGATTGCTCTTGAAATATCCCTCCGGTAAATGAGAGGCCATGACTCTGGCCCCTCTCCATGTTCTATAGGACAAATATAGGGCTCCTCTGCCCTGCCCATAGGAATCTGATGGCACAATCTGATTGTTGTTAGCATGCATGACGAAGGATGTGTGTGTATACGCTTGTGTCAGATTATAGCCCTATCAAATGGGTAAACCTCTTGGACCTCCCAATTGCAGGGTTTGGCCATGACTTGCCGACCACCACTACACTACTATCTTTGAGATTGTCATTTAAAGAGTCTAAACATGTCTCTGACACACATCCTTTTATGAATTAGTGCTGGCGGTGCTTTGGAGTTGCCGAAGTCAATCAGATTTGTTTTTCCTTTCCATTTTTGAGTCATACTGTACAAAACATATTATGCTAGTGATCACCTACACACAGAGTGGAAACATCACAGACAAGTTTATGTCCACTCAATTCCAAAGTCGAGGTAATGATTACAAGGTTTAAGAGATGTTTTGTGACGGGTTAAAAATGCCAAGGTCAGGAGAGCACATTCATCATGTCGACTCAGACAGCATACAGCCACATTGGTTCACTTCAAGTGGAACACAACACTTCCTTAATACCTTCTAACGCCCACTAGTCCGAGTCTGATAGCGCTGCTGCTAACCTAACACACCCTGGGCTGGGAGACAAGCTGAGGGGCAGCGGTTAAGAATGGGATAATGCTGATGGGAGGTTGTAATTGCATGACCTCCTTCTAACGCTCTCTTTAGCTCTACCTTCATCTCTCTCTTTCTTTTTTTTCTATCTCTTGTTCGCTCTCTCTTTCTCTTTCTCGCTCTTTCACTTGTTGCACAACCCACCCCCACTATGTCACTTCACTAAGGACTATTCCTCGGTCATGTAATTCAGATTATGTCCCCAGTTCTCTCCCATCGCAGTCCCTCAAGGACCCAGGAAGCACCCGCTGCTGTGGGAAATGGATACGGACAGATCCATGTGTTTTAGAGAGTTGGGCTAATGCGGTTTCTGCATTATGATGCATTTACATGACACTTCAACATTAAATGGCAGCCATATTAGCTCCCCATTAACATCACATGGGGAATATGTAAACAATGCTATGTAACTGAATGTCTAGAATTCGAGCAATATAAATGTTGTCCATACTCTCTAAATAAACAGTGCCTTCAGAAAGTTTTCAGATCCCTTGACTTGTTCCACATTTTGCTACGTACACACAATACCCCATAATGACAAAGCGAAAACAGGTTTTGAGACATGTTTGCAAATGTATTAACATTTTTAAACCGAAATACCTTACTTACATAAGAATTCAGACCCTTTTCTATGAGACCCAAAATTGAACGCAGGTGCATCCTGTTTCCATTGATCATCCTTGAGATGTTTCTGCAACTTGATTGGAGTCCACCTGTGGTAAATTCAAGTGATTGGACATGATTTGGAAAGGCACACACCTGTCTATATAAGGTCCCACAGTTGACAGTGCATGTCAGAGCAAAAACCAAGCCATGAGGTCGAAGGAATTGGCCGTAGAGCTCCAAGACAGGATTGTGTCGAGGCACAGATCTGGGGAGGGTACCAAAACATGTCTGCAGAATTGAAGGTCCCTAAGAACACAGTGACTTCATCAATTCTTAAATGGAAGAAGTTTGGAACCAACAAGACTCTTCCTAGAGCCCGGCCAAACTGAGCAATCTGGGTAGAAGGGCCTTGGTCAGGGAGGTGACCAAGAACCTGATGGTCACTCTGACAGAGCTCCAGAGTTCCTCTGTGGAGATGGGAGAACCTTCCAGAAGGACAACCATCTCTGCAGCACTCCACCAATCAGGCCTTTATGGTATAGTGGCTAGACGGAAGCCACTCCTCAGTAAAAGGCACATGACAGCCCGCTTGGAGTTTTTCAAAAGGCACCTAAAGAGTCTCAGACCATGAGAAACAAGATTCTCTGGTCTGATGAAACCAAGAACTCTTTGGCCTGATGATGAAACAATGAACTCATGATCTCTTTGACCTGAATGCCAAGCGTCATGTCTAGACGAAACCTGCCACCATCCCTACGGTGAAGCATGGTGATGGCAGCATCATGCTGTGGTGGTGGCAGCATCATGCTGTGGGGGTGTTTTTCAGCTGCAGGGACTGGGAGACTAGTCAGGATTGATGCAAAGATGAATGGAGCAAAGTACAGAGAGATCCTTGATGAAAACCTGCTCCAGAACACCACTGAAGGATGTGTTTAGGGTTAGGGGTTCTCTCTTTTCTGGAGAGACCTGCAAATAGCTGTGCAGCAACGCTCCCCATCCAACCTGACAGAGCTCGAGAGGATCTGCAGAGAAGAATCGGAGAAACTCCCCAAATACAGGTATGCCAAGCTTGTAGCGTCATACCCAAGAAGACGTGAGGCTGTAATCGCTGCCAAGGGTGCTTCAACAAAGTACGGAGTAAAGGGTCTGAATTCTTAAGTAAATGTGATGTTTCCAAAATTTGGATAGATTTATAAAAACCTGCTTTTGCTTTGTAATAATGGGGTATTGTGTGTAGATTGATGAGGGGGAAAAAACTATTTAATCCATTTTATAATAAGGCTGTAACCTAACAAAATTTGGAAAAAGTCTAGGGGTCTGAATACTTTCTTTAGGCACTGTATGTCTCTGGATAAGGCCTCATGTACAGTAGGATGAGAGGCCAGGTGGCTGATGTGGGGGGTCAGGGGTTGTGACGTCTTCCCCCAATCAGGCCACAATTAGAGCCAGTGTGGCGGTGTTGCGGTATCATTTCAGTCACACTTGGCTAACGCTACAGAACATCGACAGGCCACAGGACAAAGGCAGGCTGACCACTTCAGCAGACAGCTACTGATAAAACAAAAGCGGCTGCGCCGAAGGACGTATGCATGCTCATTAACACACGCGCACACGCACACGCACACACACACACATGCTGACTATAGGTGGTCTCAAGGGCCTTTTGGGTCTGGCACCTGCAGCTCAGCATGATCCCCTCTGTTCAGATGGGCTTTAGAGAATATGCACCGCACTTAACACTTTGGCTGTGCCAGTCTCGTGTACACACACACACACACACACCACACACCCCCCTACTCTCCGCATTGAAATGTCACTCTTGTCATGGAGCGATGGGGCAGGAATTTGTCAGCGATTTTGAGGAGGCGGAGAGGCGGGGGCTGTTCAGCAGAAAGAGGCCGTTGTCAGAAGAGACAGTTGTCTAGTGGCTGCCCCTGGCCCCTGCCTCTGGCACTGTCAGCCCTGTGGCTGAGCCATCGTTGATCTGTGTGTCACTATTTGCCTGGAAAGCTGATCCCAGTGTAGAAAGGCATTGCTAAATGTACTTAAATCAACTGACTGATTTGAAAGCTACTCCACCAACCCAACCACAATTCCAGCTATTCAATTAATGAAGGGATATGGGGTTTGTCGTTGTAGTGGAGATAGTCTTATGTTTGAAATCTTCACCGGGCTTTATTCTGGATGTGGTGCATGGAGGGTAATGTGGTAGTAGGCTGGTGTTGTGTTGCTGGGCAGAGGGTCAGCCATCACGTGTAAATCCCTGCCCACTCCCACAGTTGTTACTGTTATAAATAAGAGCTTAAATACATGCTAATCTCTCTAGAAATCAATGAGATCTGAAATGCATGATAATCTCTCTAAAAGTCAATGAGAGCTGAAGTACATGATAATCTCTCTAAAAGTCAATGAGACGGCATCCTTCTTTCTTCCTTTATCTCTTTACACACACAAACACGTCATGGTATTGGGCCAAAGGTCCTGCCTGCACTTGAGTTGCTAGTTAAATTTGGACCTTGTCATGCAGATGAATGTCGGCAAACATATTCTGCAGCCGCAGCTGACGCAGGTCTGTGTCTGTACAGGTCGTATTCTTTAACAGCCAAATCAGGACCCCAGCACCGAGATGCCATGTCACACTGCTACGTGGGTGTTACCACACTCCCCCTGAAGTTCACGACCTTTCAGCTCCGAGCCTCCCTCCCAAGTTCCACGCGTTTTGGTGCCGTTTGTGATTCTGTTTATTCGTACACCCAGATTTAATGCAATCCCCCTCTCTCCGTCCTCCTTTCCCACCTCCCCTCCCCCACCTCTCCCTGTGCCAGTCTCAGTGACAGAGGTGGAGTGTGTGCGTGAGGGCTGCCAGTCTGAGGCTCTGCGGAGGCTATCCGGGTCGGTACCAGAGAATCAGTGCTTCACGGTGGTGTTCAGAGGAGGCAGGAAGAGTCTGGACCTCCTCTGCCCCTGTGAGGAGGAGGCAAGGCGCTGGGTCCAGGGGATACGCACACTGAAGGAGCGCGTGGCCAACATGACCCAGAAGGAGAAACTGGACCAATATCCTTTACCCCCCCCGTGGGCCTTTGTTGCGCTGTGCCAGGCTGCCAGCTTTCGACTCAAGGTAAATATAGTGCAGGCTGGGCAGCCAGGATCGCTATGGTGACTGACTTTTGAACATAACACTGTCACATGCACCATCCCGCATCCACAGCATACCTAAGATGTGCAGCAATGGCCCAGCAAAAAAGCAGCGTCTAAATATAGTCTGGATATCCTGTCAAACATGATCCCTGGTATAGCCGCTGGGTTGTTAGCGACACGTGGGTACGACAGACACACTTGTGTAAAAGGCAAAGCCAGATCTTGAGAACAGACAGAGCAGTAAGGGCTCTGGGGCATGTCCAGGCTAGTGCGGTGCGGTTTTACACTGGCAGGTCCCAGCAGTGTTTGCAATAGCTCCTATTGTTGTGTGTGTCCTGGAAGAGGGAGGTGTCATAGGCTCCTCTCTCTACGTCAGCCCTGTGTTCTATTCCGCTAGTGGCCTTGGAGGAGGCTTTTGGTATTTTGACTTCAGATGGATGTTGGCACAACAGGACATGTGTATCTACAGCCAACACACATCTGAATCATAGATTGGGGTGTATTCCATTTCAATTCCTGGTAGTTGAATTAGACACCTATCCTTCTCTGAACGGTTGGTTACACAATTGATTCCTGGATTGCTGTAAATTAAGAAATGATGCAATTGACCCTTACCCATAGTTGGATGTGGGCTGTAATGTGCCTATATACAGTATGCATGTGCATCAACTCTGCTTGTATGTATAGATGTGTTTTGTGTATATACCATAGTATATGTACTTTTAAGGATGTGTTTCGGGTTAGAGGTTCAGTATGCTCCCCTGGTTACTCTCCTTAACCCCCCACACCTGGATCCGTGGCTACCTGAGACGGGCTGATGAGAACGACGATGGGAAGATGAGTTACGACGAGGTCAAACGCCTGCTGCAGATGATCAACATAGACCTGAATGAACAGTACGCACGCTCGCTATTCAAGGTGAGCACATGCTGTGTGTGTGGGCAGCATTCAGTATGCATGTACGTTAATGTTTCATGTGTATAGGCCTTGACTTCATGGGTGTGTGCGTATGTGTGTGAGCAAGATGTTGTTGGTTGAAGGCCATTGTTTACCCAGTGTGCTGTTCGGGGCTGCGTTTCTCTCCCAGCCTGGAGTCTGTGTTCAATTACCAACCCAGTGGCAAGCCAACCAGGAGGCCCCTCGCTCTCTTTCTCACTCTCTCACTCACACACTCATTCTCTCTCTCCTCCGCCCTCTTCTCTCTACTGCTGTCTTTCTGTCTCCCCTGAAGGTCTTGTCCTCCCCCATCTCCCTCTTCCTCCATCTTCCCCCTCTCCTTTCTCCCCCTCTCCCCATCCCCTTCTCAAATGATCAGGCAGCCAGTCATTTCTCCATAGTTGAGGATTACCGCTAGCTACGTCTCTCAGCTCCCCTCTCCCTTAATGTTCAGTTGTTTTCCTGCTCCTTCCTTCGCCATGTGATTTCTTCTCCAACCCTGCCCAGCCCTCTCCTCAGAGACTGAATATCAAACCAAGTGCAGTATGTGTGGAGTGTATGTTTGTCTATATGGTATGAATTATGGGAGTGGATGGGGTTGCTGGGCATTTGATAATATAAACGTGGCTCACCTATAAGAATTGAAGATATTAACTTTGATCTAGCTCTCTGTTTTTAGGGAACTACTTTGAAAATGCGTGGAGGGGTTGTGAATGTTTAGTGTTTTTAATCAGATCAGCCTTAACCAAGGTCTCTCTGTCTGTCCGCCCGTCCGTTCGCCCATCTGTCTCTTTGTCCCTCCCTCCCTCTCCTCTCTGTCTGTCCCTCCTTCTCCTCTATTCGTCCGCCCGTCCCTCTCCTCCGTCCCTCTCTCAGAAAGCTGACCGGTCGTGTGACGGCCGTCTGGACCACGTAGAGATCGAGGAGTTCTGCAGGGACCTGATGAGGCGGCCGGAGCTGGACGCGGTGTTCAGACACTACTCTGGTAACGGCTGTGTTCTGTCCACCGCTGAGCTGAGAGACTTCCTGGGAGACCAGGGGGAGGACGCGTCACTGATCCACGCTCAGAGCCTCATCCGCACCTACGAGCTCAACGACTGGGGTAGGCCCGAAGGAACACGGGAACATCCTTTTAGCCTTGGATTTTTCTGACCTAACATTTCACATTTTATTCATTTAGCAGACGCTCTTATCCAGAGCGACTAATCCAGAGTGCATACATTTTCACATCTTTTTATACCACATTCCTTATATTCGCTGTGCTTTCATTCATCTGAATGTTTTATGCATTTACGTTTTACATGATTTAAGTGCTGCAGATTCAGGGCCAGTTCCGCACCTGACTTTATTTCCCCACAATCGTATGAGCATGTCTGTACCCGTCTCTTCCTGTTCATAACCCTCAGAAAAGGTTGATGGTTTGATGTGCTCCTCTTCCCTGCAGCCCAGAACAACCAGTTCATGACCCAGAATGGTTTCACCGTGTACATGCTGTCCCAGGAGAACGATGTGTTTAACCCCGACCACGCCAGGGTGCACCAGGACATGACCAGACCTCTGGCCCACTACTTCATCTCATCCTCACACAACACCTACCTCACCAAGGACCAGGTCACCAGCGCCAGCAGCGCCGAGCCATACATCAGGTATTGAATGCACACACGTGCGCACACACAAACATACATATGCATGCGCGTAGACGCAAAACACATAAACCCGCATGCACGCGCACACTAAGAACCTGTACTGTGTGAACCAGAGCTCTGAACCAGGGCTGTCGATGTGTGGAGCTGGATTGTTGGGACGGGGACAAAGGAGAGCCTGTCATCTACCATGGACACACCCTTACTTCTAAGGTGCCCTTCAAAGAGGTAATCGAGACCATCGCCCAGTATGCCTTCAAGGTGAGCAATTTATTACAAAAATTACAACAATAAAATAAATACAACAAAAAGGGAGCCCACCTGACCTGTGAGACCCTCTTAGTGGGTTGGGGGAGATGATGGACAGATGGTTGTGTGGTTTATAGGGAGGCCAAATGTTTCTCCTTCTGCCCATATGTCTTCCGTATGTGACTCTTTATGGAAAGCAAAATATTCCTCATCTCAACAAAATAGAGTTAACAAGTAAATGGCAGCAGGCCAGTGGCTGAAAACCAATCTAGACTGTTGACTTTCTGCCGCTGCCAAACATGCAGTTCAAGATACAGTCATAGTCTTGGCTCAGAGTCTAATAAGACTGTCCAACAGCTTCTTGGCCTCAGTGTAGTCCAGAATAAACCCTGGCTTATTTCCTAATGAGCTTATGGTTTCTCTTACATTTTAATGAGTGGCCTCTTATGAACCAACCCTTGTTTCTTCCTTTAGGCCTCCCCATACCCCCTGATCCTGTCCCTTGAGAACCACTGTACTGTGGAGCAGCAGACAGTCATGGCCAGGCACCTGCGCACCATCCTGGGCAAGAGGCTGCTCACCAAGCCCCTCAAAGACCACCCTCTGAAGGACCTGCCCTCTCCTGAGGTACGACACACACCCCTGTCCCCAGCTCTCTACTCATCCCTGTCCCCGGCTCTCTACTCACCCCTGTCCCCCGCTCTCTACTCATCGCTGTCCCCAGCTCTCTACTCACCCCTGTCCCCAGCTCTCTACTCACCCCTGTCCCCAGCTCTCTACTCACCCCTGTCCCCAGCTCTCTACTCACCCCTGTCCCCAGCTCTCTACTCACCCCTGTCCCCAGCTCTCTACTCACCCCTGTCCCCAGCTCTCTACTCATCCCTGTCCCCAGCTCTCTACTCACCCCTGTCCCCAGCTCTCTACTCACCCCTGTCCCCAGCTCTCTACTCACCCCTGTCCCCAGCTCTCTACTCACCCCTGTCCCCAGCTCTCTACTCACCCCTGTCCCCAGCTCTCTACTCACCCCTGTCCCCAGCTCTCTACTCACCCCTGTCCCCAGCTCTCTACTCACCCCTGTCCCCAGCTCTCTACTCACCCCTGTCCCCAGCTCTCTACTCACCCCTGTCCCCAGCTCTCTACTCACCCCTGTCCCCGGCTCTCTACACACACCTGTCCCCGGCTCTCTACACACACCTGTCCCCGGCTCTCTACACACACCTGTCCCCGGCTCTCTAGTCACCCCTGTCCCCGGCTCTCTAGTCACCCCTGTCCCCAGCTCTCTACTCATCCCTGTCCCCAGCTCTCTACTCACCCCTGTCCCCAGCTCTCTACTCACCCCTGTCCCCAGCTCTCTACACACACCTGTCCCCGGCTCTCTAGTCACACCTGTCCCCGGCTCTCTAGTCACCCCTGTCCCCAGCTCTCTACTCATCCCTGTCCCCGGCTCTCTAGTCACCCCTGTCCCCAGCTCTCTACACACACCTGTCCCCGGCTCTCTAGTCACCCCTGTCCCTTACTGCATAAGAAACCTGTTGTATTTTTCTCCTCTCTCTCCCATCCCTCGCATGTTTATGGAACGATTGTGGAATACTAACAGGAATATTTACATATGTTTTGAAGCATCTCTTTATTCCCTCTGCAGGAGCTTAGGGGTCGTATCCTGGTGAAGGGGAAGAAGGATGTTCAGCACCTGAACCAGCTGGGGAAAACCAGCAGCTTTGATACCAGCTCGGACGACGAGGCATCAAGCAGAAACAAAAAGGACAAAAAGGACCCTGCCAAGGTGCTACACATTTACCTTCCATGTAACTGAGGCGGCACTAAGTCTACAGAAATGTATCAGGAACATACAATATATCAAGCTTTTCTCATGTGCACTCTGTGTTTCTGGCTCAGGCGGTCTCATCTAAGCTGAGCCCAGAGCTGTCTGAACTGGTGGTGTACTGTCGAAGTGTCCCCTTCCGCGGGTTCCAACACTCTGCCCAGAAACCACCCGATGAGCTGTCATCCTTCAATGAGAATGACGCCCTCAAACACATCAAGGACACAGGCAAGGGGCTTAGGAAGACATAACTCGAACAGAACAGTTTTCTGTGAATCAGTTCCTGATTAGATCCGACTCATAGTTCTTACTGGCACTGTATTTGTAGAGAGAGTCCTTGTATACATGGGTGCATTTGTGCATCATGTTGTCGTGCATATTTGTGTGTGTCTGTCTTTTTTATATGCGTTTGAGGTACTGTAGTGGATCTCTTACCCTGTCCTCTCATCACCTTCCAGGAAAGCTGTTTGTCAGACACAACAGCAGGCAGCTGAGCCGGATCTACCCCTCCGGGCAGCGCCTCCAATCCTCCAACTACGACCCCCAGGATATGTGGAACGGCGGCTGCTCGATGGGTCAGCACTCTGGGCTGGAGGGGGTGTGGGAGGTGGGATGGAGGAGGGAGTTGGTACAGGTGGCTCATTTATTTAACATTATCTAGCCTGGAAGTCCCAGGAGATGGAAAGCTATTTTACATTGGGCCTCCTCTGAGAGCATTGCAAATGTTAGGTATTTGCCTCCTATTCCTCACTTCAGTAGTCATAATAACTAACCTCACACTTTGCTGCTTGGTAAAGTGTGTTCTGTTGTTCACCCCTGTCTCCGGCTCTCTACTCACCCCTGTCTCCGGCTCTCTACTCACCCCTGTCTCCGGCTCTCTACTCACCCCTGTCCCAGGCTCTCTACTCAGCCCTGTCCCCGGCTCTCTACTCACAGGGGTGAACAACAGAACACACTTTACCAGGCTGCAAAGTGTGAGGTTAGTTATTATGAGTAGTTGTTGTCTCTTTTCACACCCCTGTCTGTCCTCCCTCTCTCTCTCTGCAGTGGCTCTGAATTTCCAGACTCCAGGGGAGCAGATGGATCTGAACCAGGGCCGCTTCCTGCCTAACGGCCGCTGTGGATACGTCCTCAAGCCCAGCTTCCTGTGCAGCCCCAGCTCCAGCTTCAACCCAGAGATCACAGGAGGTGGGCCAGGACACATCCCAACTCAGCTCACCATACGGGTGAGAAACCTGCTGGGAATCAGATTCTGTTGTGGTGGTTTATATGTGGTAACTGCCTTGTTGGAATAGTAGGGCACATTTTAGTTAGCAGTGTTATGGAAGCAGACCAAGGTAGTAAACTACTTCACCTTATTAGTCATTTTGCAAAATAATTTGAATCATTTTCATATTAGAGTTTTATTTACAAAGGCAAAAAAAGTAATTGGGGTGATTTTGTGTTCAGATATTATCAGCACAGCAGCTGCCTAAGATCAACACAGAAAAGCCCAACTCCATTGTGGACCCGCAGGTGTGGGTGGAAATTCACGGGGTGGCCATTGATAATTCCAGAGACAAAACCCACCGAATCGACAACAATGGTGACCTTCCACTCATCTATTGCACATCTATTATACTCCCATTCAAGAAATGGATCACGAGGGTTGTATACACCCTTGAGTTCACATATGAACCATATTAGAAATAGAATTAGAAGAACATAATAGTATTAGGAATTATTTTTTACCATGAAATAACATAAGTATTCCAGGGCACCTGTATGACTCCCACCACCTATGGCACTATTCCACACAGGAAATTGATCAGGAACGTTATTCCGTACTCCCATATTTATTTTTACCATAATGATAATTAAACATGATAGATACCCCAGCTACTCCATTATCATTGCTCAGTACAATTTTCTGAGACATGCGAGTACCAGAAAATGATACTTCTCGTGTAGAGTGCCATTATCCCGGTCTGGTGAGTAGTTTCAGGCTGTGAATGGTGTTGGATGGCAGTGTCTGACAGCTCTCCTATGCCCCCTGCAGGTTTTAACCCACGCTGGGACAGCACTTTGAGCTTCCAGCTGCAGGTTCCTGAGCTGGCCCTGGTACGCTTTGTAGTGGAAGACCATGACCACAAAGCCAAGAACGACTTTGTGGGCCAGTACACCTTGCCCTTCACCAGCCTCCGTACAGGTACTAGGTTACTGTGTCTGTATTGTAGGGGTGTTTGTGTAGCTAGTGTGTCTGTGAGGTGACACTGACACCAGTGAGTCTATTTCTCTAGGTTACCGCCATGTCCACTTGCTGAAGGCAGATGGCTCCAGCCTCTCTCCATCCACCCTTTTCATCCATGTCAAGGTGTCCGGTAAGGGGGTCCCCATCAAGACTGTGTCCGAGCGCATGGCCTTGGCTAAGAGCAAGGGCAAAGCATGACGCATATCTACCTGAACTAGTGCCGCACTTATCTGATAAGCGTCATGCTTCTCTTTTTGGGGGGGGGAAAGTCTTCCTAATTGGGGTGAAAAGGACAAGCTGCTACCTGCCTATGTCCCAGTACTCTTTTCATACACCCAATTTAGAATTGTCAGGACATCTACGGTTCCCTGGCTACAGAGAGGAAGACATCATTCCTTCTCAGTGAAACCTGGATGATAGTCTTGCCTGTTGATGAATAGTGTTGGCTGGGAGAGAAAGTTGCTGCTGTGAGAGTATTCTGTACTCTGTCGTCAGTGCATTGAGTGTTCGTGTCTGTTTCCATAGAGACATGACTTTGGCGCTGACCCGTTTTACACAGGAACTCTACCTGGCAGCCGTCTGCCTACTATGAAGCCAATATGGAGTTTTTGTTTTTATATTCAAAGCCAGATTTGTGTCCTGGAGTCCCTGGAGCAGATCATGAAGATGTTTCCCAACATTTTTTACATATTTAAAGTTAAGAAATATTTAACTTTTTTGCTACTTTTAGCTGATGTGTGGTGAGCGTTCTGGCACAAAAATGGTCACCGGGCATCACCCAGGTGGGTGCCGCACATTGATGGTGGATGAGGTGAGTTTCCCTCTACTATGTAAAGCTCCCGGAGTACCTCGGTTGGTAGAAAAGCACTATATATATATATATCCAATCAATTATTCAAACTTTTTTACTATTACAGAATATTATGGTTGAAACTTCTAGAAGTGTTTTATCAGGGCAAGACTTGTAGTTGTGCTCCTTTTTCCAAGACAACGATAGTGTTTATTGACTCAATTTTATCTGTAAATTAAGTCTAGTTGCCGTGGTATTGGTCTGTCACACTTGGCATGACACAGTCCAAAATACTGAATGAATGCCTTAACCTTAGTGACAGAATGAATACATTTCAACACTTAATGTGTTTGCAACAAATTGTGTTTGTTGCAAATGATGAAACACACTACTTTCTGTGTGAAATTGCTAATAGAAGTTTTTAGATTATATTTAACATTGTTGTAAAATGTTATATTCTAATGTAGTTACAGTATTCTAATTCTCTCAGTGAAATGAATTCATTTGCATACTGCATGTACTTTCTCTGACACTAACCTCCTTTTGCTAAATAAAAACAGCATCAAAGTTACAGAGGGTCAAATCAAGACTAATGCAATTGACCACGATTATGTTGAATACATATAATTGAAGTATTAGCTTTCATGAATTTTCAAGGTCAGTTTTCATAATCCATAATGCACTAGTAGAATGTATTGTTACTAGACTATATTATTTGTGTTCTTTCTTCTGGTCATCTAAATTTAAATTCAAAGTCACTTTAATTTTGAAAACCGGCAAATGGTTTTGACAGTTTGAAATGCCTTATTTGCCTTATTTCAATGGAAACAGCTGTTAGTATTCTTTCTTGTAGTTGCTAAGACAGTATATTCTTACCTGTTTACCTTGGTGTCTCTTTTCATTGTGTACTTTGTTGTGACTTTTATTTCTGTGGGCATCAGATTCATATGGGTCAGTGTTAAATCCAGCCACCAAATCTGAAAGGTCTCCCAGTCTATTTAACAACAAAAAGCACTTGTACCATCTTCAAAGTTTGGATTCGTCTTTATAGTACTATAGAAACAAATCATTTCCCTGAGCTTCAGGAGAAATATTCTCATTGACATTAGTAATAGTAAGTGACATTAGTACAGTATTTCTTTTGTCTGTGTGAAAGCCAAGAGTAGCATGTTCAGTTTTTATAAAAACTATTTTAACTCAACTGTGCCCTTCTGTATTTTCAAATTTGGCATACTATTCCAATGTTTTTGTGCTTGAATGGTGTTTGTGTGAGAAAACAGATTTTTTTTTGAGGGAAGTGAAGTAGGAGATGGTATGCACAACATCCTAACACACAACACACACAGAGCCTCCTTCTGCCGTATAAATGTCTAGTTCGTCTGTAGTGCTGGATTCATTGGAGAACATCAAACTATCACAACTCATTTAGTATCAGTGTAGATGATTAAAGCCCCATTTGTAAGTTTGACTCGTTTCACCTATCCAGATGTTGTAAAGATGTATGAGTAATGTGAAATCAAAAGACAGAAATCAGTGCATCATACAGTGGTGGAAAATGTACCCAATTGTCATACTTGAGTAAGGGTATAGATACCTTAGTAGAAAGTTACTCAAGTAAAAGTGAGTCACCCAGTAAAATACTACTTGAGGTAAAGTCTAAAAGTATTTGGTTTTAAATATATTTAAGTATCAAAGGTAAATGTAATAGCTAAAATATGCTTAAGTATCAAAAGTAGAAGTATAAATCCTTTCAAATTCCTTAAGCAGGCGGCACCATTTTCTTGTTTTTTAAATGTATGGACAGCTAGGGCATACTACAACACTGACATTATTTTCAAAAGTTTCATTTGTGATTAGTGAGTCAACCAGAACATAGGCAGTAGGAATGACCATGTGTTCTCTTGATAAGTGTGTGAATTTCACAATTTTCCTGTTCTGCTAAGCATTCAAAATGTACTTTGGGTTGTCAATGAAAATGTATTGAGTAAAAAGTACAATATTTCTTTAGGAATGTAGTGAAGTAAAAGTATAAGTTGTCAAAAATATAAATAGTAAAGGCCAGTAACACAAGCCTACCAGACGAGCTGAACTACTTCTATGCTCGCTTCGAGGCAAATAACACTGAAACATGCATGAGAGCACGAGCTGTTCCGGAAAATAGTGTGATCACGATCTCCGGAGCCGATGTGAGTAAGACATTTAAACAGGTCAGCATTCACAAGGCCGCAGGGCCAGATGGATTACCAGGACGGGAACTGCGAGCATGCGCTGACCAACTGGCAAGTGTCTTCACTGACATTTTCAACCTCTCCCCGTCCGAGTCTGTAATACCAACATGCTTTAAGCAAACCAACATAGTCCGTGTAACCCAGAAACACTAAGGAAACCTGCCAAAATGACTACTGACCCGTAGCACTCATGTCTATAGCCATGCAGTGCTTTAAAAGTTTGGTCATGGCTCTTATCAACACCATTATCCCAGAAACCCTAGACACACTCCAATATGCATACCGTCCTAACAGATTCACAGATGATGCGTTCTTTATTGCACTCCACACTGCCCTTTCCCACCTGGACAAAAGGAACACCTACAGTATGTGAGAATGCTATTCATTGGCTACAGCTCAGTGTTCAACACCATAGTGTCCTCAAAGTTCATCAATAAGCTAAGGACTAAACACCTCCCTCTGCAACTGGATCCTGGACTTCCTGACGGGCTGCCCCCAGGTGGTAAGGGTAGGTAACAACACATCCGCCATGCTGATCCTCAACACGCTGATCCTGAGCACGCACCCTGCTCAGTCCCCTCCTGTACTCCCTGTTCACTCATGACTGCACAGCTAGGCACGACAGAACAGTGGTAGGCCTGATCACTGACAACGATGAGACAGCTTAAAGGGAGGAGGTCAGAGACCTGGCCATGTGGTGCCAGGATAACAACCTCTCCCTCAACGTGATCAAGACAAAGGAGATGATTGTGGACTACAGGAAATGGAGGACAGAGCACACCCCCATTCTCATCGACAGGGTTGTAGTGGAGCAGGTTGAGAGCTTCAAGTTCCTTGGTGTCCACATCACCAACAAACTAACATGGTCCAAGCACACCAAGACAGTCGTGAATAGGGCACAACAAAACCTATTCCCCCTCAGGAGACTGAAAAGATTTGGTATGGGTCCTCAGATCCTCAAAAGGTTCTACAGCTGCACCATCGAGAGCATCCTGACTGGTTGTATCACTGCCTGGTATAGCAGCTTCTCGGCCTCCGACCGCAGGGCACTACAGAGGGTAGTGCGTACAGCCCAGTACATCACTGGGGCCAAGCTTCCTGCCATCCAGGACCTCTATATCAGGCGGTGCCAGAGGAATGCCCTAAAAATTGTCAAAGACTCCAACCACCCTAGTTATAGACTGTTCTCTCTGCTACCGCATGGCAAGCGGTACCTGAGCGCCAAGTCTAGGTCCAAGAGGCTTCTAAACAGCTTCTACCCCCAAGCCATAAGACTCCTGAACATCTAATCAAATGGCTACACAGACTATTTGCAGTGCCCCCCCCCCCCCCCCCCCCCCTTTACGCTGCTGCTGCTACTCTCTGTTATTATCTATGCATAGTCACTTCATAACTCTACCTACATGTACATATTACCTCAATTACCTCGACTAACTGGTGCCCCCGCACATTGACTCTGTACCGGTACCCCCTGTATATAGCCTCGCTATTGTTATTTTACTGCTGCTCTTTAACTACTTGTTACTTTTATTTCTTATTCATATTTTTTAAACTGCATTGTTGGTTAGGGGCTTGTAAGTAAGCATTTCACTGTTCGGTGCACTGTATTCGGTGCATGTGACTAATACAATTTGATTTGATTTTGGATACCCCAGAACTCTTCTTAAGTACTACTTTAGAGTATTTTTACTTAGCTACTATACACCACTGGTATCATATGATTATACCCAGGTCAGGTGACAAGATTTGCTGGCACCCCCATACTGTCTATGAATGGCACATATCAACACAGGTGAGTCCAATGATGTATCTAATCCCTGGATTGCTGATGCCATAATTTGTATTTCCCAGAACGAGCCGTCCTTCATAGAAATGAATGGAAGTCTACAGTATTACAAATTACATGTATTTAAGTAACTTTTGTTGTAGTGGGGACAGTAAAATAGGTACTTTCTAAAAACAATAGTTAAAGGAAATTTGTTTTATTAAATTGTTTCAATTTTTATTTTTAGTTCACATCTGAGCGATCATTTAGTGTGTATTTATAAATCATTGAGTGAGTCACAACTACGTGACATTGCTTAATGCTGAGGCTCAAACCTGTTTAGGGACTTGTACCTTATGAAGCCTTATGCATCTATTTGCCTGCATCGAAAGTGTTGTTAAAATTAAGATTTCACAACCTGTCACATGAATGACTACATGAACCAGAATGCACCACAACAGTCAGCCAATAGTATCGCAGGTTCTGTTGAGGAGTTGAATGCACGCGGTGTTTCTTCACTTCCTGGTTTAAAGATGGCGGATGAGAATGAGACAGCACCGAAGCCGGAGAAAGAAGAGGAGGTAGAAGAAGACCATGGACATTGCAGTGATTGCGAAAATGAAGAGCATCACTTTGATGATGGGTAAGGGTGCAAACTTATTTTTGTAGCATTATAGAAAATGTGTCATGCTCTTACGCTCGTTTTAAAGATACGATGCAACCTAAGGTTGGGCATACCGATTCAACTAATCCCTCCCACTTTCTTTTGAACGATTGGCGATAACGGTTTACTAATTACCTGCTTTTCGCTCTGATTGGATCTAAATAGGGTATTTTCCTGTTGTGGGCGGGGTTTCAACCCATTCCTCCTTATGCTTTTATCGCGAGGCTTTGTTAACTACCTTTGGTCACTGTACAAGAAATTGAACCCATTATTATGATAAATTAAATACAGTTATGCGGTGAAGACCAAAACAAATCAGATTGCAGTAAAATATTAAACTGGAACACCTGGCATTCGAATCGAGAACAGCGCCCAAATGTTAAATACCACGTCCTAACTCAAATGCGAAACTAATAACGTTAGCTAACTAGCCAGCTATGACTTTTTACGACGTTGACTTGTTAGCTAGCTGACTCCCGAACTTGTGACAGTGTCTGTCAAAAACAATCAACATATTATTTACTCTGATGCATCGTCTGTTTTCCTTTTTAGCACAGCAACACCAGCATGATGGGTGCTAATTTATTTAGTATATTTGGTTCATTTCTACCATGCGCTGCATGTTCTGTCCCCAGGAAATGTCACTTCTTATTTAGTGTAAAATGTGGATTCCAAAAGCCATTAAATATATGGTCAGGTGTACTTTACCATAACGCACAAATATGGCTATTGAAAGGGAATGTTATGCTTTTTAAAAAACATTATTTATCAACTTCCATGAAATATAAGCCTGATAATATTTTAAATCTACATTATTTTATAGTCCTTGTTAAATTCTCTTATCAATAACGTTTTTTTCATGGTTATTGTATTTATTATTTAAGATGTTCTTTGTCCCTGATAGTTTGTTGTAATTCTCCATTTACGAAAACAATCCCTTTCTAAAATGACACCACATTCAGGAAGTTGCATAATTTCTTTGGTGGGAAAACGGTGGTGCAGAGGTACAACAATATAAACACACATTTTTGTTATCTATTTTTCCATGTTTCATGTTGTTAGTCTGTTTGGCCCACTCATACATTTCTACCCTGTTAGGCTAAATTATAGAGAAAATTAACCACATTTCATATGTTTGATAGAGAAGTTAAAATCCTGTTCAAGTGATCACTATTATGCTACCTCATTCTTGCTCACTCACAGAGCTACCCAGTTAGGTTCCACCCTGTTAGTTGGAAAATGACAAAAAAAAAAACATAAGTGCCATAGTTTGAGCTCTAAAGCGCCCTTATTTTGCCAGGAGAAAATGAAAGTCACTGCTCAACATTCCTTCTGTAAATTGCAGGGTTGGCCTAACCATATAGTGACATGTAGCTAGCTTGCTATTTGTTTAGCTGGGATGCAACCATTGTTAAAACTCTCTTGCTTGCATTGAAGCTATATTTGTTCTTTCAACAACAACCTATTTAAACTGGGTGTGGATTACAGTCCTTGTGTGGCTTGACGATGTCAGCGTGTATGCGAGCATCTGGAACCCTGCTAGGTAGATAAATAAGTTAGCTATCAAATCAAATATTCATGTTAACGTTAGTTAGCTAAATGAAACGAATGGTTCTGGATGGTAGTTAGGCTCGACTGCTAGAATGGAAGCCTGTCGAATAAGCCATTGAATGCCATTGAATGCTTGGTCGTTTATTGTTCCCTCATACACACGTACACACAGACACGCATAGCCACACATACTCCCCCTGGGGGTCATGTGATTCACCATCTGTCCTGGTGTTACAAATACAGGCCATTCCCTAGCCTACTCCCCTCTTGGACGCTAATGGGATTATCCCCTGTTCTTGTAAGTATACTGCTGTCTCCCTGTCCTGCCCAGGAAATGGGCCTTGGGGTGGGGGTGGGGGGCTCTTCTAGAGTCATTGATGATCAGGGGATGGAGGAATAACTCCAACCAATTTAAACTAGCTTAGGGATGAACTGTAAGTTATGTGTATTTGAGACAAAAGGTGTTTGTTGCCAACCTATCTTAAAAAAAACTGGGTATTCTAGGATGGTAGTGAAGAGGACTGAAACAGTTGTGGCATTCTCCTGGCCTATGGAAAGTCTTATAGTTACATGTTTTTTTTTTGTTGTCCTATGGTAGTGACAAGGTCCAGGGAGATGACAGTGGCGCCAAGAAGAAGAAAAACAAAAAGAAGAAGAAGAAGTCTGGGGCAAATAAAGAACCTGCAGAGGAGGATCCGCTAGGCAAGGTAGATGTATGTACATGTGTGTAGGCCACATGAGTGAGTGTTGGGGCAAATGGTTTTGCTTTGTGTTTGTGTCCCTCTGTTTGTTCCTTTTGCGAGAGTAGTGCTAGAAAGACCGACATTGACTTATTGTTCTGTAACTTTTGAAAACTGCCTCTACAAAACTGCATGGAGATTAGTGGGTGTGTTTGTCTGTGCAGACGTTGTTTTGCATTTGGCAATTTATTTCCTTTTCAACCCTACATTAGTCTTTCTTTCTCTCTACACAGGTGAACTCGCTGCCTGCTGATAAGCTGCAGGAGATCCAAAAGGCAATTGAACTTTTCTCTGTAGGCCAGGGCCCTGCCAAAACCATGGAGGAGGCAAGCCGACGCAGCTACCAGTTCTGGGACACACAGCCCGTCCCCAAGCTAGGTATGACATTTGGCAGGGGTACAGAAATGTCTCCACAACCTCACTGTAGTGACTAGTAGGGATTAACACGGGTAACCGGGATCCCGGGACTGTACCGGGACCACTCTTCACATTTCCTGAAAAGCAAGAAATTACATCATTTTCCCCCAATGTCGCACTAATGCAATTCCACAAAATACACATGGTCCACAAAATACACATGTGCAGTAGCAGATTGTCAAAAATAAAATAGCACAATATCCAAGCAGGTTGTCTCATGGAAGCCTTGAACCTAGCGTATTTACTTCACAAAGTCGCCATAAATTCAAAGTTCATGCATACTTGACACTGCCGGACTGCAGACGAGACCGGAATGCAGTTTAGATTTCTTATCAGAACTGAACATTTGATTCTGGTCTGACCAAAGCTCGGTGAGCTGAAAACCTGAGCCCTGGTCCGACATCACAGAAATGAATCGGAATCATAAAACACAGGACGAGATGTTAAAACTGTCCATTGTGCCAATAGATGGTATGCACTCACATGAGATTTGCAGTGATGTTGACAGAGTGGCATGGGAGGTTTATTTCTTAGACTGGGTTAAGATGTCAATTTTGGGACACATCCTCAGTAGTGTGCCTTCGAATCAGTGGGTGTTTCGGCCTTTAATCACTAAACACCCTCTTCAAAGGTGACCAGCTAAATGGTGATCAAGCCTTAGCTTGTATCCCATGCCCCATTAAGATTTCCCACGGGACTATGCAAGGCAGGGTCGTCCTCTTCCCTGAGCCAGCCCAACAGCTGACCGCATACCTCATATGCCCTCCTCAAGTTGGAGGGATCTGAATTGGGTTCTCAGGTGGGGGTGGGGGGTCATGAAGTTATAGCCCAGCAAGGGTCCTTCCGTTTGATCCAGATCCACTGGCTGCCTCTTTCAGCTGCTTGAGAAACTGCTCTGACGGTCTGCTGCAGAGCCTGTCCATGGATTCCAAGTTCTTTCAGCAACCTGATGGTGGAAGAAGCCACGAATCCTCTGCATCCCACTTCAACTGGCCAGACTTTTGCATTCCAGCCACGCTGAGTTGCGTCTGGCGAAAGCGGGCGAAAGCGGAGTAAAAAGAGACCAGGAAACAGCCATCGGGCCTAGAAAAAGTGCAGAGCGAGAACACACCATGTGCTGTGCTGAATTAGTTGAGGAACATAATAACTCTTTGTATTAATGGAGGGCCTGTTTCGCAATTCAAAATAACGTAATTGGCAATCAAAGTCCCATACACACTCGCCCTTGTTAGATAACCTATGTCCTTGACAATTTTGTCTGTCATCCCATCTGGTTGTGCCTGTCTTGACTGCATCAATTTGATTTCAATGTTAGCCAGCTCATTTTTAGCTAGCTACAGTGCATTTGGAAAGTATTCAAACCTCTTGGCTTTTTCCACATGTTATGTTACAGGCTTATTTTAAAATTGATTAAATAGTTTTTTTCCCTCATCAATCTACATACAATTATCCATAACGACAAAGCAAAAACTGTTTTTTAGAAATGTAAATATCACATTTACGTAAGTATTCAGACGCTTTACTTAGTACTTTGTTGATGCACCTTTGGCAGCGTTTACAGCCTCCAGGCTTCTTGGGTATGACACTACAATCTTGGCACATTCTTCTCTGCAGATCCTCCCAAGCTCAGTCATTTTTGCAATTTGTTCCAGTCATTGGCAGCAGAGAACTGGAAGGAAAGGCGGCCAAAGGAGGTGTTGGCTTTGGGGATGATCAGTGAAATATACCTGCTGGAGCGTGTGCTACGGGTGGGTGTTGCTATGGTGACCAGTGTGCTGAGATAAGGCGGGGCTTTACCTAGCAAAGACTTATAGATGACCTGGAGCCAGTGGGTTTGGCAACGAATATGTAGCGAGGGCCAGCCAACGAGAGCATACTGGTCGCAGTGGTGGGTAGTATATGGAGCTTTGGTGACAAAATGGATGGCACTGTGATAGACTGCATCCAATTTGCTGAATACTGTGTTGGAGGCTATTTTGTAAATTACATCGCCGAAGTCAAGGATGGATAGGATAGTCAGTTTTATGAGGGTATGTTTGGCAGCATGAGCGAAGGAGGCTTTGTTGTGAAGTAGGAAGCTGATTCTAGATTTAATTTTGGATTGTAGATGCTTGATGTGAGTCTGGAAGGAGAGTTTACAGTTTAACCAGACACCAAGGTATTTGTAGTTGTCACCATATTCTAAGTCAGAACCGTCCAGAGTAGTGATGCTAGTCGGGCGGCCGGGTGCGGGCAGCAATCAGTTGAGGAGCATGCATTTCGTTTTACTTGCATTTAAGAGCAGTTGGAGGCCATGAAGAAGAGTTGTATGGCATTGAAGCTCGCCTGGAGGGTTGTTAACGCAGTGTCCAAAGAAGGGCCAGAAGTATACAGAATGGTGTCGTCTGCGTAGAGGTGGATCAGAGAATCACCAGCAGCAAGAGCAACATCATTGATGTATACAGAGAAGAGAGTTTGCCTGAGATTTGAACCCTGTGGCACCCCTGTAGACTGCCAGAAGTTTGGACAACAGGCCCTCTGATTTAACACACTGAACTCTGTCTGAGAAGTAATTGGTGAACCAGGCGAGGTCGTCATTTGAGAGACCAAGGCTATTGAGTCTGCCGATAAGAATGCGGTGTTTGACAGAGTCAAAAGCCTTGGCCAGGTCAATGAAGAATGCTGCACAGTTTAGAACCTTGAGCGTGGTTGAGGTGCACCCATGACCAGCTTGGAAACCAGATTGCATGGTGGAGAAGTTACGTTGGGGTTTGAAATGGTCTGTGATTCCATTTAAGAATGATGGAGGCCACTGTGTTCTTGGACCTTTAATGCTGCAGACATATTTTGGTACCCTTCCCCAGATCTGTGCCTCGACACAATCCTGTCTCAGAGCTCTACAAACAATTCCTTCTAACTCATGGCTTGGTTTTTGCTCTGAAGTGCACTGTCAACTGTGGGACCTTATATAGACAGGTGTGTGCCTTTCCAAATTGTGTCCAATCAATTGAATTTACCACAGGTGGACTCCAAATGATGGAGGCTTATGGTAGAGAAATTAACATTAATTTCTCTGGCAACAGCTCTGGTGGACATTCCTGCAGTCAGCATGCCAATTGCACACTCCCTAAAAACTTGAGACATCTGTGGCGTTGTGTAACAAAACTGCACATTTTAGTGGCCTTTTATTGTCCCCAGCACAAGGTGCACCTGTGTAATGATCATGCTGTTTAATCAGCTTCTTAATATGCCACACCTGTCAGGTGGAAGGATTATCTTGACAAAGGAGAAATGCTCACCAACAGGGATATAAACATGTTTGTGCATAACATTTGAGAGAGAGAGAAGCTTTTTGTGCATATGAAACAATTCTGGGATCTTTTTTATTTCAGCTCATGAAACATTTGACCTAGACTTTGCATGTTTATATTTTTGTTCAGTGTAGATGAATTACATTGTTAAAATAGGCCAATGATTGTATTTGTTTCTTCTAAAAAGCGGTAGTGACCTGAAGAGATTTGATATGAGTAGTCCAATTGGGCACTCTGTTTTTGGACTAAACCTCCTATAATGGCTCCCGAGTGGCGCAGCGTTCTAAGGCATTACATCTCAGTGCTAGAGGCGTCACTACAGACCCTGGTTCAATCCCATGGTAGGGTTTGGCCGGGGTAGGCCGTCATTGTAAAATAAGAATTTGTTCTTAACTGACTTGCCTAGTTAAAGGTTAAATAAGATGTATGCTTTGTATCTTTACATTGATTATGCAGATTACTAATATCCTCTTACATTGCGTTTTGTTGTTTACCTTAGGGGAGATGGTGACATCACATGGTTCCATCGAGCCTGACAAAGACAACATCCGGGAGGAGCCCTACAGCCTTCCTCCAGGCTTCACGTGGGACGCCTTGGACCTGGGCAACGCCGCTGTGGTGAGCAGGCTCCTCTACAACCCCTCCACCCCAGAGTGTCCCAAAACAATATAGTGATAGCAATCAAAATACTTCACTTGTGGTTATTCCAACAGCTGACCCCACTTTACCCTACTCAATTTAACCCTAGACCTTTTTCCCATGGCTCAGTCTGTTACTCTTCCTCCTCTTAGCTGAAGGAGCTGTACACTCTGCTCAATGAGAACTACGTGGAGGATGATGACAACATGTTCCGCTTCGACTACTCCCCAGAGTTCCTGCTCTGGTAACCCTTTATTACTTAGCTACGTCACCTTTGTTACATAAATGAGACTAGACAGCTATTTTATGTTTTATCTTTTAAAGGCAGGTTTTTTTTTTCTGACCAGGAAAACCTGGCCCTCAGGTTTTCTTTCATAGTTGGGAACTGACCTGTAATTGTAATGTCTCTCTACCTCAGGGCTCTGCGCCCCCCCGGCTGGCTGCCCCAGTGGCACTGTGGGGTGAGGGTAAACTCCAACCAGAAGCTGGTGGGCTTCATCAGTGCCATCCCTGCCAACATCCGCATCTATGACCAGTCAGTGAATATGCATCATGCTCCCATACACTGTAGTATTTTAATATAGCTAACAATAGGGATATAATATTCATTTGCTCCTTGACTATATCATTTCTTGTGTTCATTTGCTGTAAGAAGGCAGACATTAAGAGGCCTTAGTCACTTTAGACTGTTTTTGTCATTTAGAGATAAGAAGATGGTGGAGATCAACTTCCTGTGCGTCCACAAGAAGCTGCGCTCCAAGCGGGTAGCGCCAGTCCTGATCCGAGAGATCACCAGACGGGTCAACCTGAAGGGCATCTTCCAGGCTGTCTACACCGCTGGTGTGGTACTGCCCAAACCTGTGGGCACCTGCAGGTGGGTCTCTGAGAGACACACCAACCACACCAGACAGATACCCATCCAACCAAATTCATATGCTCTTACACACAAAAACAAAGTGATTATAAAATCTGTTATCTGTATAGGTACTGGCATCGCTCTCTGAACCCACGCAAGCTGATCGAGGTGAAGTTCTCTCACCTGAGCCGGAACATGACTATGCAACGCACCATGAAGCTGTACCGTCTGAATGAGGTGAGTCCGTGAGCAAAGCGCCATTAGGAGGCTATCCTCTGCACAACACCTGACTGCTCAGCCATCACCTGATGCCTCTATTTGAAATGTCTATTGTGCTGACAAACTCTCCATTGAAAATTATTGCCATGACCTTCCATCTCCTTCTCTCCAGTCCCCAAAGACGTCTGGCTTGCGGCCGATGACCAGGAAGGATGTCCCGGCCGTGCATCGCCTGCTCCTGGAGTACCTGAGCCAGTTCCACCTGGCCCCTGTCATGAGCCCCGAGGAGGTGGAGCACTGGCTGCTGCCCCAGGAGAGCATCATCGACACCTACCTGGTCGTAGTCAGTACCATTGATAAAACGTACACTACCGTAGACACCCATAACATTACAACACCTTACACGCTTAGTATATATGGTATACACTAAGTAGACCATTACACACAACCATATATGGACAGCTACCCAGATACCCTCTACTCTTCTATCTCTTGACAACATTGTTCACATTATGTCAGTGCTCTGGAAATGCATTTCACACACATCTAAAATAGAGTGAATGTAAAGTTGGAGGATGTGTGTCTTCTCTCTGTGGCAGTCCTCTGGAGGCAAGGTGACGGACTTCCTGAGCTTCTACACGCTCCCCTCTACTATCATGAACCATCCAGTGCACCGCAGCCTCAAGGCAGCCTACTCCTTCTACAACGTGCACACCACCACCACCCTGCTGGACCTGATGTCTGACGCACTCATTCTGGCCAAGTCGGTGAGTTGGTCCTCTTCAGGAGGCTGGGGATCGGCGGTCAAATGGGAGTTGGATTTGGGTACCAGGTCAAATATTTACTGTGTAAACTGAGTATACCAAACATTAGGAATCCTCCTAATATTGAGTTGCACCCCCACTTATTTGCTCTCAGAACAGCCTCAATTTGTCAGGCTATGGTCTGTACAAGGTGTCAAGTGTTCCACAGGGATGCTGTCCCACGTTGACTCCAATACTTCCCACAGTTGTGTCAAGTTGGCTTGATGTCCTTTGAGTGGTGGACCGTGCTTGATACACACAGGAAAATGTTGTGTGAAAAATCCAGCAGCATTGCAGTTCTTGACACAAACTGCTGTGCCTGTTACGTACTACCAAACCTGTTCAAAGGCACTTAAATATTTTGTCTTGCCCATTCACCCTCTGAATGGCACACATATCTTAGTTGTCTCCTCCCATTGATCTACACTGATTTGAAGTGGATTTAACAAGGGACATCAATAAGGGATCATAGCTTTCACCTGGATTCACCTGGTCAGTCTGTCATGGAAAGAGCAGCTATTCTTAATTTTCTGTATACTCAGATAACGATGAATTATACACAACTCAATCCCTCTCCCCTATCTCTCTGTATCCCTCTCTTTCATCCCTATCGTCAATATCCAGAAAGGGTTTGACGTTTTCAATGCACTGGACCTGATGGAGAATAAGACTTTCCTTGAGAAGCTCAAGTTTGGCATCGGAGATGGGAATCTACAGTATTATCTGTACAATTGGAAGTGTCCTAGCATGGGATCAGAGAAGGTGCGTCATGGTTCATATTTACTGATAGTTCAGTCAGTTCCTAGAGAGATGACTATTTTTCACATTGATATAAATTATCCATGGTAATATGATGATATTGAAACAGTGTTTTGTGTTCCCTAGACTGTACTGTAAACCAATGGATATTTAGATCATGCCTATGGAGATATCCACCACTAAGAGCTAAATAGTTATTTTTTCTAGTACAAACGGAGGAAGTGTGATGAGAGAGGGAGGGAACCATTGAGTTGATTATCTTGCTATCACAGTTAAGCCAGGCAGAGAAGTATACAGGCCTCACAGAACGCATCGTGTGTTTTCTCATTTTAGCTTCTGGTGCAACTATCATAAGCTTCCTTTTTCTGTGGTTCACAGGTTGGCTTAGTACTACAGTGACATCCTCCACCCCCCCACCCCCCCACTGAGCGTCACAGTTAGGCCAGGAGACCACAAAACGCACTGACCACCTGACAGATGGACCGATGGACTTCCTGCTTCAGGAAAGAGAACCCACCGCCCATTTTTACTTATTGACCTTTGACCTGCACTACTGCTGCCAGGCAGGGAGTCGGGGGAGTTGGTCCTTCTCCACGCTCTCTCTCTCTCTCTCTCCCTCCCATCACATGGACCTTAAGCCATTTTAGTTACCATCCCAACTGAAGTCTGTCATGATTGTACTAGATATCTTATACACACACTGCACAATTCGCCAAATAACACACACGTGTAACTACACAACATACATGTACAGTAAGACCGACATGACAGGAAAATTATACTAACACATACTGACCCAGGGGTGGGCAACTCCAGTCCTCCGGGGCCTGATTGGTGCCACATTTTGTCTTCATCCCTAGCAAACACAGCTGATTTAATTAAATTGCATTCTAAACTGAAAATCGTGATTATTGGAGTCAGGTGTGTTAGCTGTGGCTGGGGCAAAACTGGAACACCAAGCAGGCCCTCGACTGGAATTGCCCACCCCTGCACTAGACGCTAACATTTTATATTCATTCATGTGTGCAATGCGCTTTTTCAAAACAAATCTCTCATCATCCCCGAAGTACAGTGTTGGAGAATAAAAAATCAAAACAATCAAAAACATTTAAAAAGGAAGAAGAACTAAAAAAAAAAAAAAAAAGATAAGGTAATTAATATCCAAAGTGGACACAAGACAAGGGCTTCTGTCAATGTTTTTCTTCTTTTGCTATTGAAGCTTGAAACTGCAGATTTACTATCAACCCCTCCATTTTCTTCACTGTACGCGTTCTAGACTTGACTCTGTACACAGCTGACCGAGGGGTAAATGAGGGGTTTTATCCTTCATCTTTTTCTTTTATATATATATATATATATATATATATATATATATATATATATATATATATATATATATATATATATATATTTTTTGTCCCATCTTTACTAACTGTCATGACCCATTCAGAAGCCCTGTTCAGAAGAAAATACAACGATGACCGTTTAAACGGAACAGCTTTCAACAAGAACTTAACAAAGTGGAGTAGTTCGGACTGTTATTTTTAAAGTTCTTTTTTTAAAAGCTGCGGCCGGGAGAGCAGTTATTTGGAGTAGGGAAATGGTTGGGTGGGGGCTGCTGAGACGGGGCACGGAAGGGACTGGATACTGTTTGTGGGTAGAACACCTCTGAAATTGAGAATTGAAACTGTCAAGGATTTGGGGACCTGGGCCGGGGAGGGGGCTGGGTAACACCCCAAGTAAACCTATTTGTTTTTATGTAGAGTGTTGGATGGGATGCAAACCGAAATGAATAACGGGTCTCATGGTTTTATGATGCAGGAAAACAAATGTGAAGATGCAGGGGAATTTTTGTGCAAAATAAAATATAGAAGTTGCTGTGAGGTTTTGTAATGGTTGATCTCAGGTGATTTCTATCCTTTCGTTTATCATGAAGATATTCACTGACTTACTTCTGCCTTACCAATCACCTCTTCGGCTTAAGAGGTGTGACTCCAAAATCGGTCCAAATAATTCATTTGGATTCTGTGCTGCCCTGTTCTAAGCCAATTGTAATTTTCCTAAGTCCCTCTTTGTGGCATCTGACCACATGACTGAACAGTAGTCCAGGTGCAACAAAACTAGGGCCTGCAGGACTTGCCGTGTTGATAGTGGTGTTAAGAAGGCAGAGCAACACTTTAATATGGACAGCCTTCTCCCCATCTTAGCTACTGTTGTATCAATATGTTTTGACCAATCCAGGGTTACTCCAAGCCTTTGATGACCAATGAGGAGCAACAGGGAGGTGAAGGCCCCCAGCAGCTTCTACACCAGGGGTATTCAACTCTTCCCCTACGAGGTTCGGTTTTCTGTTCAACCTGGAGCGGAGACTTTGAAGCAACACAAAACCTAGGCACAGATACATGCATATACATACACATAGATTTAGTACTGTAGATATGTGGTAGTGGTGGAGTAGGGGCCTGAGGGCACACAGTGTGTTGTGAATGTATTGTAATATTTTTAAATTGTATGAACTGTCTTAATTTTTCTGGACCCCAGGAAGAGTCTGGCAGCAGCTAATGGGTATCCATAATACATATGAATAATTAAGTGCACCACAGGTCTAAATCAGTCCCTGATTAGAGGGCAAACAATTAAAAAATGCAGTGGAACTGGCTTCGAAGTCCAGAGTCGGGTTCGACACCTTCTCTGAGTGTAGTGTCCTGTGGTAAGGAAATATTTTTGTCTTTAAACCTCTTCAGCTCTTGAGCATACTATTGTTTTCCAAGGATTTTCTTGCAGAGAGGGTTGGCAGCATCGGTTGCTCTTCACTTCACAGGATTGGTCTCACTGATTCATGGAGAGGGTACGTGGATCTGGGTGGGTCACACTCCCTTAGATTAAGGGCTTACGATCGGTTAATCACTATCTATAATAGCTTATGCTTGACTATTACAGAAAACCATTTGGCCAGAGCCATACATTTCAAATAAATATATGTATCTGAGTTTGCAATAAAAGGCTGACTGTTCAATCTTGTTATTTTACGTTTTTTCCGGTGGCTGGGGGAGCTCTTCAAGGTTGTGGCTGTATCCTCCAGATGACTGTCTGAAACAACCTACAGGGAGAGGGCTGTCTTCCACTGGCAGATTTGTCCTGCCTCTGCTGAAAAGAGCATATGCAAAATTATAAGTTTTTACTAATAGTGTTGTGGGAGTCTTGAAGAACTGGAAGGAAGTCGGCCAAAGTAGGAATTGGCTTTGGGGGTGACCAGTGAAATATACCTGTTGGAGTGCGTGCTATGGGTGGGTGCTATGGTGACCAGTGAGCTGAGATAAGGCGGGGCTTTACCTAGCAAAGACTTATAGATGACCTGGAACCAGTGGGTTTGGCGATGAATATGAAGCGAGGGCCAGTCAACGAGAGCGTACAGGTCGTAATGGTGGGTAGTATATGGGCCTTTGGTGACAAAATGGATGGCACTGTGATAGACTGCATCCAATTTGCTGAGTACAGTGTTGGAGGCTGTTTTGTAAATGACATCGCCAAAGTCAAGGATCGGTAGGATGGGGGTATGTTTGGCAGCATGAGTGAAGGATTCTTTGTTGTGAAATAGGACGCTGATTCTAGATTTAATTTTGGATTGGAGATGCTTGATGTGAGTCTGGAAGGAGAGTTTAGTCTAACCAGACACATAGAACATGTGGACAACTACAAATGCCTAAGTCAGAACTGTCCAGAGTAGTGATGCTGGACGGCGGGCAGGTGCGAGCAGAGATCGGTTGAAGAACATGCATTTAGTTTTACTTGCATTTAAGAGCAGTTGCAGTCCACGGAAGGAGAGTTGTATGGCATTGAAGCTCGTCTGGAGGTTTGTTAATACAGTGTCCAAAGAAGGGCCAGAAGTATACAGAATGGTGTCGTCTGCGTAGAGGTGGATCAGAGAATCACCAGCAGCAAGAGCGACATCATTGATGTATACAGAGGAAAGAGTCTCCCCGAGAATTGAACCCTGTGCCACCCCCATAGAGACTGCCAGAGGTCTGGACAACACGCCCTCCGATTTGACACACTGAACTCTGAGAAGTAGTTGGTGAACCAGGCGAGGCAGTCATTTGAGAGACCAAGGCTGTTGAGTCTGCGGATAAGACTGTGGTGATTGACAGAGTCGAAAGCCTTGGCCAGATCGATGAATACAGCTGCACAGTATTGTCTTATCGATGGCGGTTATGATATCGTTTAGGACCATGAGCGTGGCTGAGGTGCACCCATGACCAGCTCGAAAACCAGATTGCATAGCGGAGAAGGTACGGTGGGATTCGAAATTAACGGTGATCTGTTTTGTTAACTTGGCTTTAGAAAGGCAGGGTAGGATAGATACAGGTCTGTAACAATGGGTCTCAGGTCTCTGCATTCAAATTGACATAACATGCAATTGTTTTTGTTATCCCTAGGTTATGCCTGCCCATACCATAACCCCACTGCCACCACGTTGAAATCCGCAAACCGCTTGCCCACACAACGACATGCACGTGGTCTGTGGTTTGACTCAGTTGGCCTTACTTCCAGGTTCTCTAAAATGACATTGGAGGCAGCTTAGGATAGAGAAATTAACATTCAAGCCTCTGCCAACAGATCTGGTGGACATTATTGCAGCCAGCATGCCAATTGCATGTTCTCTCATATTGAGACATCTGTGGCATTGTGTTGTGTGTTAAAACCACACATTTTAGAGTGGCCTTTTATTGTCCCCCAGCACAAGGTGCACCTGTGTAATGATCATGATGTTTAATCAGCTTCTTGATATGCCACACCTGTCAAGTGGATGGATTATCTTGGCAAAGGAAAATACTAACAGGGATGTAAACAAATTTGAGCACAACATTTGAGAGAAATAAGCATTTTGTGCAGATGGAAAATTATTTCAGCTCATGGGACCAACACTTTACATGTGGCGTTCATATTTTTGTTCAGTGTATTTTGTCAGCTCTTTCAACACTGTCAGGGGGCTGGTCAGAGCTATTACATTTTTATATTTATCCATTAAAAGCAAAGGGGTTGAGTCTCTGGGGAAACAATTATCTTTATGACATTTCCTCTCTGCGGTGTGTAGGCAAATGTTATGTGTAATTGGCACCATTACTGCCGAATAATTACAGTCAAATCTCTGTACACTGACTGGCCTCACATCGTTCTCTTTTTTTGACGCTTGCGGTCTCTTGCTGATGACGTTTTATTTAGGGGACGACAGTTAGCTAGATTCAATAGCTAGCTACAACGTTTCAAAATGTATATATTCATGTTTTACGCATTGTAGCTTTGGTTTAAAGTCCCAATCCCGTGTAGACTTCAAGTATTGTTTCGATCATTTGCAGTGAAATGTTGGTGACGTTAACTAATTTAATGAATCGAATCATTTACAGAGATAGCTTGTAGGAAATGATTAGCTAGCGAGCTTGTTTTGTTGCTAGCAAGAGTAATGGGAGCAACAATGGGAAAAGGGGATACCTAGCCAGTTGCACAACAATGTATTCAACCGATATGTGTCTTCAGCATAATTTGGTAGTAATGTAACTAGTTAGTGATCCAGTATCTACTAGCTATGTTGACATTGTTTTTTGAGTTGCCAAGATAGCTGTAGTTTTAGGGTAATTAGCTAATATGATTGTTCTTAGTAAAATTCATATCACTCAGTGTGTTTCTCTGGTTGACGCTCCAAGCGAGAGATGCTTCGAGATGTTGTGGTCATATCAATTATCAGAGAGGAAGAAATTAAACAATAACTTACACTAGAAAATCTTTGACAATACCCAGTTTTGGTGTTTTTTAATAGACTAGCTACATACAATCCCATAGAGCTCTAACCTGTGGTTGGTGTCTAAAGTCACCGAGACAACCAGGTAGAGCTGTGCCAAAATGGATGTCCAGTTGTCCATCAGCTTCCTGAGGGACAGACTGGGCGGGACCATTGACGAGGCAGTGCGTACAGCAGTGGAGTCTGTGCTGTGTGAGACTGTGCGTCTGTTAACCGGGCTCCAAGGGGACCAGCAGCATGGACTTTCCTCAGTGACCCAGAGGGACCAGGACACCCTGGGACTGAAGCAGAGGTTTGAGGCCCCCAGCGGGGGTGACTGGAGGGTGCAGGCTGGGTCTTCGGGGGCATTCTGTAACACAGGACCGAGGGTTAGTGGTGGGCGCTGCAACACTAAGAATCCAATGGGTCAGACCACTTGCTCAACCTCCCAAGCATCACAAAGGACCACCGTGGAGCCCCATCCCCAGGAGGTGGTGGAGGACTGTGCTGGACTGCCTGACCCGTTTGACCTTGTGTCGGCTGGGCCAGTGATGGTGGACTATGAGGAGGGTCAGGGCATGGGGATCCCAGAGGAGTGGGAACTGATGAACAGAGTGTACAAGACGGAGCACAATGAAGACATGGCCCTTATTGATGGGGGCGGTACCACTCAATGTAAGTCCTGACTCAATGTAGTGAAATATGGTTGTGATGTAGTTTCACAGAGAAAAGGCAGCTTTAGTGAGAGCCTCTCTTGATGTCTTGACTTGCAGTATTTTCATGTAGCCTCGCAAGCTGCCTGATATCGCAAGCTTACATGAATGGTATAACCGTACAGCGAACCATTCATGTAAGCTCGCGAGGTCTGGCCTCTGCAAATGTTCAGTTGCAGATGACCACAGGCTGCATGAAGGAGACCAGAGGACTGTGGCTGTGCCCCTGGAGGGAGAGATGGCTGCCAAGCCCCAGGACGCATTGCACCCCTGCTTCAGCCCAGCCAACATCAAAACAGAGCGACCTGAGATAGAGAGATGCTGCATGGCTGAGGAGGCCCTTGCTCTGCCTCTGGCTCATCCTGCCAATGTGAGTAAAGCACATCTACTCAGTCCTCAAACGCCGACCTCGCAATCTCATAAACAATATAAGGCACTAAATGTTCACTGACATAATGTGCGCCTCAGTCCTTATCTAAACCTGTCATTCTCAGAGTGGTGTGGAGGCCGGTGAGTTTGGGCAGGAGCAGGTGGAGGCTGGTCCACAGGACTTTGTAGGTCGCCTGCGCCTGTGGCTGGAGCAGCTGTGTCCTGAGGTGGTCCGGGAGTACGAGAAGGAGGGCTGTCTGTGTGAGCTGTCCCGCAGGAAGCTTATCAAGTTCTCTGTGTCCTTCATCGTGGAGGAGTTTGGATTGTGAGGAGCTGATTGTATGTGTATTTGGGCTGAGAAGGGACGTGACTGAGAGAGCAGAGATTTTGCTCTTCTATTTAGACTCAATGTTTTGTGAGTGTTTCTGACGTTTAATCTCCTGTCCTCTGCAGCTACCCTACCTCTGCTCAGAAGACCATGCTGGCAGAGCACATAGTGGAGCTCTTCCCAGGACTCAGGCTCTGTGCACCCTCTGCTGGCATCAACGGCATAGTGAGCTAGTAAATTGATTAGTAGAGTAAGATTCACATAATTCTCAGTTACTGAGTAGATGACTGTCCTATCATTTTTTTCTCCCTGTGTAGGAACACTTGTACGACCCTTTGTCCCGTACGGGTTACATTGAGACGCGCCTGCGCAACTCTCGACGCACCCTTGAAGACCACAAGAAGAAGTATGTGCTGAAGAGGCGTCGGCCAGAGCCAGGCTTGGCGGACCCTCCTGTACCTAGATTGGGGTCTGGGCTCCTGGAGAGACAGTCCAGTGAGGAGACCCAGAGGTGGATGGAGCTGATGAAGAGAACCAGGCCCCTGACCAGGAACCTGCCTGCCATCCACAGTGCTATGGACCTCACATTCAACGCACGCAGGAGGTGGATCAGCAACACACGACCTAGTATGAGGGCTGTGTTGGCCGAGTACCCACGTTTTCTTGACGTTCCCACCACGGTGAGTCCAGTCTTCATGGAAAAAACTACGGATGCTCACAAGACTAGAAAGGCCACAGATAAACTTGTATTAGGGTCATTCCATGTCATTTTAGCCAGATATGACACCCACCATCTCAAATTGATATTGAAATTGTTTCTGAAGTTAGAAACAGATAAGATCAGCATTCCTGCAACATTATTTTGATGGAATATAATTCAATTTCTGAGAAAGTAAGCTAATTGATTACACCCAAAATTGCCTTTTTTTTTTATTTATAGGATTCATATAATATTCCAATATTCCATTCTAACAATGAGGTAAGATACTGTATGAGGAATCAAAGAAGTGGTCAAAAGCCACCCACTGACACACACACACACACACACACACACACACACACACACACACGCCCAACAGAGTATACCGTATCAGTTCTCTATGTCTGACGAGTAGTATGGAGCTGCGGCCCAGAGAATTGTTTCTTCATCCTATGTAATCTGACCCCCCCCCCCCCTCACATCGTACATACCGATATTACCAGATTTGACCACTGGAGGGTGCTGTTCATTTTATTAGACGATAACCCCCCCTTCAATGTTAATGGGATAGTTCACCCAAATTACAAAATTACACATTGGTTTCATTACCCTGTAAGCAGTCTATAGACAAGGTGTGACATCAGCCAATTGTTTGGTTTTGTTTACCTGGCAAATGTTTAAAATGCTAACTTTTCAGCGTCGGTGGCACAAATCCAATGCAAGTCAGTGGTACCTAATTTGAGCATTTTTGCGTTTCCTATCCAAATCATCTACAGGTAACTGCCAAAATAAAGGAAATACCAACTTAAAGTGTCCTAATAGGGTGACCAGAACAGCTTCAATGCTCCTTGGCATAGATTCTGGAACTCTATTGAAGGTATGCGACACCATTCTTCCATGAGAAATTCCATAATTTTTTAAAACCTTTATTTAACTAGGCAAGTCAGTTAAGAACAAATTCTTATTTTCAATGACAGCCTAGGAACAGTGGGTTAACTGCCTTGTCCAGGAGCAAAACAACAGATTGTTACCTTGTCAGCTCGGGGATTCGATCTTGCAACCTTTCGGTTACTAGTCCAACGCTCTAACCACTTGGCTACCTGCCATCCCAAATGGTGGTGGAAAACGCTGTCTCAGGTGCCGCTCCAGAATCTCCCATAAGTGTTCAATTGGGTTGAGATCTGGTGACTGCCATGGCATATGGTTTACATCGTTTTCATGCTCATCAAACCATTCGTGCCCTGTGGATGGGGGCATTGTCATCCTATGGGGGCTTATCCATGGTGGCCAAAATAATGGCCTGCCCAGCATTTTTATTTTTTACAGTGCCTTGCGAAAGTATTCGGCCCCCTTGAACTTTGCGACCTTTTGCCACATTTCAGGCTTCAAACATAAAGATATAAAAATGTATTTTTTTGTGAAGAATCAACAACAAGTGGGACACAATCATGAAGTGGAACGACATTTATTGGATATTTCAAACTTTTTTAACAAATCAACAACTGAAAAATTGGGCGTGCAAAATTATTCAGCCCCCTTAAGTTAATACTTTGTAACGCCACCTTTTGCTGCGATTACAGCTGTAAGTCGCTTGGGGTATGTCTCTATCAGTTTTGCACATCGAGAGACTGAAATTTTTTCCCATTCCTCCTTGCAAAACAGCTCAAGCTCAGTGAGGTTGGATGGAGAGCATTTGTGAACAGCAGTTTTCAGTTCTTTCCACAGATTCTCGATTGGATTCAGGTCTGGACTTTGACTTGGCCATTCTAACACCTGGATATGTTTATTTTTGAACCATTCCATTGTAGATTTTGCTTTATGTTTTGGATCATTGTCTTGTTGGAAGACAAATCTCCGTCCCAGTCTCAGGTCTTTTGCAGACTCCATCAGGTTTTCTTCCAGAATGGTCCTGTATTTGGCTCCATCCATCTTCCCATCAATTTTAACCATCTTCCCTGTCCCTGCTGAAGAAAATCAGGCCCAAACCATGATGCTGCCACCACCATGTTTGACAGTGGGGATGGTGTGTTCAGCTGTGTTGCTTTTACGCCAATACATAACGTTTTGCATTGTTGCCAAAAAGTTCAATTTTGGTTTCATCTGACCAGAGCACCTTCTTCCATATGTTTGGTGTGTCTCCCAGGTGGCTTGTGGCAAACTTTAAACAACACTTTTTATGGATATCTTTAAGAAATGGCTTTCTTCTTGCCCCTCTTCCATAAAGGCCAGATTTGTGCAATATACGACTGATTGTTGTCCTATGGACAGAGTCTCCCACCTCAGCTGTAGATCTCTGCAGTTCATCCAGAGTGATCATGGGCCTCTTGGCTGCATCTCTGATCAGTCTTCTCCTTGTATGAGCTGAAAGTTTAGAGGGACGGCCAGGTCTTGGTAGATTTGCAGTGGTCTGATACTCCTTCCATTTCAATATTATCGCTTGCACAGTGCTCCTTGGGATGTTTAAAGCTTGGGAAATCTTTTTGTATCCAAATCCGGCTTTAAACTTCTTCACAACAGTATCTCGGACCTGCCTGGTGTGTTCCTTGTTCTTCATGATGCTCTCTGCGCTTTTAACGGACCTCTGAGACTATCACAGTGCAGGTGCATTTATACGGAGACTTGATTACACACAGGTGGATTGTATTTATCATCATTAGTCATTTAGGTCAACATTGGATCATTCAGAGATCCTCACTGAACTTCTGGAGAGAGTTTGCTGCACTGAAAGTAAAGGGGCTGAATAATTTTGCACGCCCAATTTTTCAGTTTTTGATTTGTTAAAGAAGTTTTAAATATCCAATAAATGTCGTTCCACTTCATGATTGTGTCCCACTTGTTGTTGATTCTTCACAAAAAAATACAGTTTTATATCTTTATGTTTGAAGCCTGAAATGTGGCAAAAGGTCGCAAAGTTCAAGGGGGCCGAATACTTTCGCAAGGCACTGTATATGACCCTAAACTTGATGGGATGTTTGTTGCTTTAACTCAAAAACCACACCTATGTGGAAGTACCTGCTTTCAATAGACTTTGTATCCCTCATTTACTCAAGTGCTTCCATTATTTTGACACTTACCGTTATAAGTAACATCATTGAGTTACACAATAAATGTTAAAATACTTTAGGCTGATTTTGAACATGAAATGCTAATATAGGTACCATTGACTTGAATTAGATTTTTGCCACAACGGCTTAAAAGTTAGCATTTGAAACAGTGGCCAACAACCAAAGCATGGGTTGCTGTCATACGTTGTCTGTTGACTGCTTACAGGGTAAGGATACCAATATAATTTTGTAATTTGGGAACAGTTCATTTAAACATTGAGTTTGGGGGGTGGGTAGCTTCAAAATGGTTTTAAAAACCTAATAGCAGGAACAGCACCATCTATTGGTCACCCTGGTACTATCAGTACATAGGATGGGATATAAACATAACTTCAATGACACATTTCTCTGAACAGGGGGATAGAAAACGTCACTAAATTCTCTGAGAACACAGATAGGATGAAGAAACAATACTCTGTTCCGCAGCTCCATACTACTTGACAAACACAGAGAACTGATACTATATACTAGTTGTTGGGGTGGGATTGTCGTGGTGGGTTCGTGTGTGGCTTTTGACTATTCCTTTGGATTCTTCATGTCTATTTATTGAATGTTATATGAATCCTACAAATTTCAAATGAACAATTTGGATGCGATCAATTACCTTCATTTCTCAGAGATCAAATTATATTTAAACAAAGTAATGTTGCAGGAATGATAATTGACTAAGTGTATTATTGGGATCTGAAGGTGTTTGTTTGTTCAGATTGACCTGGAGTTTGAGAGGATGTTCCCAGGTAAAGGCCACTCCTTCCTGGCCCAGTGGTCGTCGTTCGTGTTGCCCAGGCTGTACCAGATTGCAGAGTGTGAAAAACACCCGGACATCTCTGCACTTCTCCAACTGGCTGCCACACAGCAAGGAGGTCAGAGGTTAACTACACTGAACAAAAATATAAACGCAACATGTAAAGTGTTGGTCCCATGTTTGAGGAGCTGAAATATGAAATCCCAGAAATGTTCCATACGCAGTTTATTTCTCTCAACTTGATGCACAAATTTGTTTACATCCCTGTTAGTGAGCATTTCTCCTTTGTCAAGATAATACATCCACCTGACACGTGTGGCATATCAAGAAGCTGATTAAACAGCATGATCATTACACAGGCACACCTTGTGCTGGGGACAAGAAAAAGCCACTTTAAAATGTGCAGTTTTGTCACACAACACAATGCCACAGATGTCTCAAGTTTTATTGGAGCCAAGCTGACTCCAGGAATGTCCACCAGAGCTTTCTCTACCATAAGCTGCTTCCAACGTCGTTTTAGAGAATTTGGCAGTACGTCCTATCGGCCTTACAACCACAGACCATGTCCAGGACCTCCACATTTAAAAAAAAAAAAAAAAAAAATTTAACCAGTGGGATAATTTGGTTGGGGTGCTGAGGAGTATTTCTGTTTTATGTGGGGAAACTAATTATGTTTGGCTGGGTCTGGCTCCGCAGTGGGTGGGCCTGGCTGCCATCCATGGCTGCACCCCTGCCCAGTCATCAGAAATACATAGATTAGGGCCTAATACTGATTTCTTTATATGAACTGTAACTCAGTAAAATATTTGAAATTGTTGCATGTTGCTTTTCTTTTTTTCCACCAGAATACACGGAATAGACACTTTACGGTCAACCTCCTAATCAGCCATTGACAGACTGACTGAAAATGATCTGTATGATTTACTCAGTGGTTAGAGTAATAGGAGAGTAGATTGCTGTGGTTAATTTTTTTAACGTATTTGTTCCTCTCTGATTCCTCTGCAGACTCCTACACCATGACTATGCTGAAAGTCCTGATCTATGTACTACCACCAACAAACACCAGTAGAGCCTCCTTACCCTCCAGGAGCAGTGTCAGGCAGGCCATTCGGTATCTGGTGGACATTGTACCGGTGAGCAACACAGTATTTTTCTTCCTGGTCAGACTGAGCAGTAAACCCAGACATTTCCTCATTGCCATATAGATTAAGTTTGTGAACTAGTGGAATTTTAGAAGATACGGTAACAATGATGTTTTGAAGGAATGTAATTGAAGAATCCCCTTGAAAGACCTTTCCTCCTTTGTTCCTCTACAGATAGACACCATGGTGTCCTCCTTATTCTGTGACCTTACCTCCTTGGAGGGCCCAGAGTCTGTGTCCCACGCTCAGCCCTACATATTGAGCGTGGGGCCCCTGGAGGCCCCTGGCCGGCAGCTTTGCATCGTGTTCCCTGTTGATAGGATTGCAATCCCCCTGCCTCAGGAGGGCCTGAGCAATGCACTGGACAAGCTTTTCAAGCTTCTGCGTGTGTTTGAACTGGGGTACCCAGATCAGCTAGCCTCCCTGTATGGCTTCCTTGAGCACCTGTATGGGCTGGAGATGACCCCACAAGATAACCATGACTCCCCCAGTGGCAAGGGGTCAAAAGTGCTTGAACTTTTGTCACGGCTCCACATGCCCTCCTGACAGAAGGCATAGGTCTATACAAGAATTGAACTCGCCCCACAGACTTACCTTTTTATTTTTTAAATATTTTATTATAGCTGTCCTTTACAGAACACCTCCTTTACTATGTTCTGGATTTGCCCCAAAATTAAAGTATGTCAGACTGAACTGAGCAATGCTGATGGATCACTGGTGTTATACCTTCATTATACAGTACCAGTCAAAGGTTTGGACACACCTACTCATTCAAGGGTTTTTCTTTATTTTTTAATATTTTCTACATTGTAGAATAATAGTGAATACATCAAAACTATGAAATCATGTAGTAACCAAAAAAGTGTAAAACAAATACAAATATATTTTAGATTCTTCAAAGTAGCCACCCTTTTCCTTGACAGCTTTGCACACTCTTGGCATTCTCTCAACCAGCTTCATGAGGTAGCCACCTGGAATGCATTTCAATTAACATGTGTGCCTTGTTAATTTGTGGAATTTCTTTCCTTAATGCTTTTGAGACATTTCTTTCCTTAATGTATTTGAACCAATCAGTTGGGTTGTAGGGGTGGTATACAGAATATATACCTACTTGGTAAAATACCAAGTCCTTATTATGGCAAGAATAGCTCAAATAAGCAAAGAGTTAGCAAAGAGACAGTCCATCATTACTTTAAGAAATGAAGGTAGGTCAATCTGGAAAATTTCGAAAACTTTTAAAATTACTTCAAGTGCAGTCACAAAAACCATTAAGCGCTATGATGAAACTGGCTCTCATGAGGACCGTCACAGGAAAGGAAGAGTTACAGAGTTACCTCTGCTGCAGAGGATAAGTTCATTAGAGTTACCAGCCTCAGAAATTGCAGCCCAAATAAATGCTTCAGAGTTCAAGTAACAGACACATCTCAACATCAACTGTTCAGGGGAGACTGCGTGAATCAGGCCTTCATGGTCAAATTGATGCAAAGAAACCAGTACTAAAGGACACCAATAAGGAGAAGAGACTTGCTTGGGCCAAGAAACACGAGCAAAGGACATTAGACCGGTGGAATTCTGAGTCCGAAGTTGAGATTTTTCGTTCCAACCGCCGTGTCTTTGTGAGACGCAAAGTAGGTGAAAGGATGATCTCTGCATGTGTGGGGGTGCTTTGCTGGTGACACTGTCAGTGATTTATTTAGAATTCAAGGCACACTTAACCAGCATGGCTACCACAGCATTCTGCAGCGATACGCCATCCCATCTGGTTTGCGCTTTGTGGGACTATCATTTGTTTTTCAACAGGCACAACACACCTCCAGTGTTATTTGACCAAGAAGGGGAGTGATGTAGTGCTGCATCAGATGACCTGGCCTCCACAATCACCCGACCTCAATCCAATTGACATGGTTTGGGATGAATTTGACCAGAGTGAAGGAAAAGCAGCCAACAAGTGCTCAGCATATGTGGGAACTCCTTCAAGACTGTTAGAAAAGCTTTCCTCATGAAGCTGGTTGAAAGAATGCCAAGAGTGTGCAAAGGGTGGCTACTTTGAAGAATGTCAAATAAACAAATAGAAAAATATTGTAACAATTTTTTTGGTTACTACATGATTGCATATGTGTTAGTCTTCACCATTATTCTACAATGTAGAAAATAGTAAAAAGAAAGTCAAACCCTTGAGTGAGTAGGTGTTTCCAAACATTTGACTGGTACTGTATATTCACTGAGCTTCTCATTGACAATGCAAATACTTGCATAAAACTAACATCTTGTATGAATTTTCTGTGGGGGGAAATGTTGTACTTTAGGATACCTTTTCAGTTTTTGCTCAATTGCTTTAGTATTTAACTTGCTCATGATACTGTTGTGGTTTGCTTTTTTTTTAAATAAAAAAAAGATTTGAATATGTGAAAAACTGGTGAGGTATGTAATGGTATCATTTTCTGTCCTGTCAACACATTTAAGTAATGCATGACTAAGTGATAGACTATACAAAGAGCATATGTTCAATCGGTGGCAGCAGTCTAATATGGCCTCGGTTGAACCTGCCTATGGGCCATCACTTCACCAGGTGAAGCCAGTGAGGGAGGAGTGCCCAACAATCTGCGCCACTCCCTAATGTCGTCAATAAGGCAGCATGATCCATCGTTCAGAAACATCTCTTTTCCATATGTTATATGTTCAAATTTTCAAACTAGTTTTATGTGGAAGGCAGATACGTTGTCAAAAGCAAACACTTTTGCAATTGAAAACAGAATCCTACTCATTACTCCACGTGCTGACCTACGTCACTTTTGTTTTGAGACTATTTATATTGAACAGAAATATAAACGCAACATGTAAAGTGTTGGCTTCATGAGCTGAATTTTTTCATATGCACAAAAAGCCAAACATTTGTTTTACATCCCTGTTAGTGAACATCTGGCTTCTTCACCTGTGGGGTCGTCTGAGACCAGCCACCTGGACAACTGATGAAACAGGAGTATTTGTGTCTGTAATAAAGCCCTTTTGTGGGAGCCAGTCATGTGAAATCCGTAGATTAGGGTCTAATGAATTTATTTAAATTGACTAATTTCCCTATATGAACAGTAACGCAGTAAAATCTTTGAAATTGTTGTGTTTATATTTTTGTTCAGTATATAACTATTTTCCTAACCTCAACCCAATCATCATAACCTGCTACGTGAATTCTCCTAACCTGCTGCGAAAAGTCAAATCTGACGTTAATTCGACTAAAACTGAGTTTTACGTGCAGCCGGCTAATGCCTGGGAGGCAGCTCGCTTTTCACCCGGTGGAAACTACGCGCGTTGAGCCCGGGTCACTTTAATAGAATCCTCATTATACCGTCTGGGCGAATTAACTGCGGGCGTCGTTTTTACACTATTTAGTAATCCTGATGTTCTTTGGCTGAAAACGATGGAGATACGACCATAAACACATGTGCTGTCTGTCATGCGTGGAAGGGTTCCAAGTGGCTCTGAACCACTTGTTCGCACGCGGAAGTGTGTGTCCACTTCGAAAAGTGAGAAGGTGCCCCGATTAAAATTCGTAAAATGTGGATCATTGTAGCAATCATTTGTGCGGCTCTAGCTGCATTACTATACAAATATGTGTTCCGTACATCCGGACCAAATCCTTTCGATATCGACACTCGTGAGCCGCTTAAACCACTGGTCACCCAAAAGAAGGAGAAAAACAAAGTTCTGAAGCAGGGTGAGTATCGTGGACACAAGGCTTGACCGATCACCAATGCATGCACGAAATATAGTTTCCTAGGAATATGTGCGCAAATAGATTTACATTCTGTAAATATTTTTGGGGCAGTCACCCTTGTCCTGTGTGTGTTTCGAAAGTTATATCTTGTTGCATAATTAAATGGCTGTGTAGTTCACATGTATCGCAAGAGTATTAGCATTAATTTGAAGTAGGAAAGCAGGTCAGGCAACTATTTTGTCTGTTAAACCATGTCAATGGTTCTACAATATCTTATGACTACACTGATTGTCACCGACGGTACTGGGTCACAAGCTGGCCAAAGCTGCTGTACTGCACTCGTGACTAAACTCTTTCTTGAAACGAAATCCACCCCGCACTATATCATGTTTATAGCTGCTACACAAACACCTGTTTCAGTACCACTAGCTAGGTTTTCATCCAATTTGGGACAGACTTTCATTCGAATATTCAAAAATCTGCATAAAACCACCAGACATGTGTTTCCTTCACTGGCTTTTTTTGCGGATAAAACGCGGTGTGTAATTACGTAGTGCACATAATTCATTTATAGCATAATTCATTTTACCGACACAAAGATCCCACCATATCGAACGAACAAATGAGATTTGCATTTATGCCTATATAATTGTACAGCATTTTAATGTTTCCATGAAAATGCGGTCGTAACTTTTTTTTCATGGGTCAGGTAATTCATCCGCATGAAATGGTTAGATGGAAACGTGGTTCTAGGCTGTCTTTGCACGGTCCGTGGGATAATATTGCTGGAACACATCGTTATTTGTTTCATGTAAGAAGATTTAACTGACAATATCTGTGTTAATTGTATGTTTTTATTACTCTTCCTTACCAGGTTTCTTGGCCAGTAAAGTACCTGAGAAACTAGATGCCATTGTCATTGGCAGTGGAATTGGTGGTCTTGGGGTGGCGGTGCTGCTGGCTAAGGTTGGAAAGCGGGTCCTGGTTCTGGAGCAACATGATCGGGCTGGAGGCTGCTGCCACACCTTCACAGAGAAAGGCTTTGAGTTTGACGTGGGTGAGAAGGCTCTTATCAGTTTACCTTCCCTTACCTAGAAGGCTCTTATCAGTTTACCTTTCCTTACCTAGAAGGCAGCTATCAGTTTACCTTTCCTTACTAAATGTGGTAGATACCTTCCTTTACTCAGAAGTGGTAGTGGCGACGAACCAAGTCTATTTCTGTTGGTGACCTAATCCAGGGATGGGTAACTTTTTGTTGGTGGTAGGGTTCTGCATAGTGGCTTGTGATTCTGCATTCCTACATCAGATACACAGTCATGCAGACAGAGCAAGCCCTAGCCTTTTGAGGGCTCTAAGTAAAATGTCCCTACACATTTTAGAGCCCTCCCCCTCTTGACAGCGAAAAGATTTAAAAAATGACATTTTCCTGCACTTCGACACATTTTGCCATGGGGCGCAGAGAAAAATGGCCCCTTATGTATTCTACTATTCCAACTCTCAACAGTAAGTTGAGACCCTGAATAAGTTCCTAAAAAAATTGAACGCATGTCCTGACCACATGTCCTGACCACATGTCCTGACCACATGTCCTGACCACATGTCCTGGGCTGACCCTAGCCTGGTTTTGTCTCAACAACCCAAAAATTGTAAGTTTGTGTCCAAGTGTGAAACACTGTAAATGCAAACTATGTATCAATAATACTGTGGTTTGTAAGCCCATGTGATGTGAGCTAGACATCCTAAATATATAAGACGATCTAATAATAAAATACATCTATCAATCATGCCTCCACCTCAGGTATCCACTACATCGGGGACCTGTTGGAGCATAAGCCCTTCCGCTGTATGCTTGACCAGCTGACCAATGGTCAGCTGCAGTGGGAGCCACTGGACAACCCCTTTGACCAGGTGGTGTTGGGCCCTCCTGGAAACAGGCGCACCTACCCCATCTACAGTGGCAGGAACCGTTTCCCTGACGAGCTGAAGAAGTTATTTCCTGGGGAGGAGGCGGCCATCGATGAGTACATGAGGCTGGTCAAGGTATGGTGCTGTTACATGATGTCATCAATAACTTCATACCGTAGACATCAGTTGACAAGTGTTTGAATGGAACAGTAATGGTGATTGTTTATTTGATGTTTAAGGTCAACTAAGTATTCATCTTGCAAAGCTGATTAGAATGCTATGCTTGTGCTAATGTTGCTGCTGTTATTTGAAATTGTGGTTCATGCTAACTGCCTTGTGCTGTTATCTGAGCTCAGAACCTTTTCCCTACTTATGCATTATATGCCAAATGCAAGGAATTGTGAGATTGCACTTTGGCAAAGAGGAGCTACCATCTGGGGACTGGTCTGTTTGTCATCTGTGTTGAGGGCAAGGGTTGTGGAGTCAAGTGTGTGCAAAGCTGTCATTATGGCAAAGGGTGGCTACTTTGAAGAATCTCAAACATAAAATATATTTGGCTGATGGCGCCGGGAGGTGAAGGCTGCCGTCTTATCGGCTCTTAACCAACCATGCTATTTTGTTTGTTTTTTTGCGTTGTTCGTAACTTGTTTTGTACATAATGTTGCTGCTACCGTCTCTTATGTCCGAAAAGAGCTTCAGAACTGCGATTGCTCACCTCAAACTGGATGAAGAGTTCTTCTTCAATGAGTCTGACGGGAGGGATATAATACAGACACCAGGCCCAGATCCCTGTTATTTGCTGGAGAAGGAAACAGACTTCGCATTAAGAGATCAGGGTGCCTTGTGAGCATCAGGGGGCGAGTGGCTAATCTGCCCTTGCCTTCCATCCTGCTAGCTAACGTTCAATCGCTGGAAAATTAATGGGACAAACTGAAAGCACGGTTATCCTACCAACTGGCTGAACGACGACATTAAGAACATACAGCTGGCAGGTTATACACTCTATCGGCAGGACAGAACAGCAGCCTCTGATAAGAGCCGGGGCCTACGCATTTATGTGAACAACAGCTGGTGCACGATATCTAAGGAAGTCTCAAGGTTTTGCTCGCCTGAGGTAGAGTATCTCATGATAAGCTGTAGACCATACTATCTACCTAGAGTGTTCATCTGCATTTTTTGTAGCTGTCTACATACCACCACAGACCGATGCTGGCACTAAAACCACACTCGATGAGCTGTATACCACTATAAGCAAACAGGAAAACACTCACCCAGCGGCAGAGCTCCTAGGGGCCGAGGACTTTAATGCAGGGAAACTGAAATCAGTTTTACCTAATTTCTATAAGCATGTTAAATGTGCAACCAGAGGGAAACAAATTCTAGACCACCTTTACTCCACACACAGAGATGCGTACAAAGCTCTCCCTCGCCATCCATTTGGCAAATCTGACCATAATTCTGTCTTCCTGATTCCTGCTTACAAGCAAAAATTAAAGCAGGAAGCACCAGTGACTCGGTCTATTTAAAAAGTGGTCAGATGAAGCAGATGCTAAACTACAGGACTGTTTTGCTAGCACAGACTGGAATATATTCCGGAATTCTTCCGATGGTATTGAGTACACCACATCAGTCACTGGCTTCATCAATAAGTGCATTGAGGACGTCGTCCACACAGTGACTGTACGTACATACCCCAACCAAAGCCTTGGATTACAGGCAACATCTGGACTGAACTAAAGGGTAGCGCTGCCGCTTTCAAGGAGCGGGACGATAACCCGGAAGCTTATAAGGAATCACGCTATGCCCTCCAACAAACCATCAAACGGGCAAAGCGTCAATACAGGACTAGGATCGACTCGTACAACACCGGCGGATGTGGCAGGGCCTGCAAACCATTACAGACTACATATAACCAGTGATATGAGCCTACCAGATTAACTAAATAACTTGTGTGCTCACTTCAAGGAAAGTAACACTGAAACATGCATGAGAGCATCAGCTGTTCCGGACAACTGTGTGATCACTCTCTGTAGCCGATGTAAGACCTTTAAACAGGTCAACATTCACAAGGCCGCAGCGCCAGACGGATTACAAGGACGTCTACTCCGAGCATGCACTGACCAACTGGCAAGTGTCTTCACTGACATTTTCAACCTCTCCCTCTCTGTCTGTAATACCTACATGTTTCAAGCAGACCACCATAGTCCTTGTATTCAAGAACACTAAGGTAACCTGCGTAAATGACTACTGACCCGTAGCACTCACGTCTGTAGCCATGAAATACTTTGAAAGGCTGGTCATAGCTCACGTCAACACCATTATCCCAGAAACCCTAGACCCACTCCAATTTGCATACCGCACCAACAGATGCAATCTCTATTGCACTCCACATTGCCCTTTCTCACCTGGAAGGAGCACCTACGTGAGAATGCTATTCATTGACAACAGATCAGCGTTCAACACCATAGCGCTTTGAGGGCACATCACTAAGCTAAGGACCCTGGGATGACACACCCCCTTCTGCAACTGGATCCTGGACTTCCTGACGGGCTGCCCCCAGGTGGTAAGGGTAGGTGACAACACATCCGCCATGCTGATCCTCAACACGGGGGCCCCTCAGGGGTGTGTGTGTTCAGTCCCCTCCTGTACTCCCTGTTCCCTCAAGAATGCATGGCCAGGCACAACTCCATCACCATCATTAAGTTTGCTGATGATGCAACAGTGGTAGGCCTGATCACTGACATGGATGAGACAGCCTATAGGGGGGAGGTCCGAGACCTGACCATGTGGTGCAAGGACAACAACCTCTCCTTCAACGTGATCAAGACAAAGGAGATGATTGTGGACTACAGGAAAAGGAGGACCGAGCACGGCCCCATTCTCATCAATGGGGCTGTAGTTGAGCAGATTGAGAGCTTCAAGTTCCTTGGCGTCCACATCACCAACAAAATAACATGGTCCAAGCACACCAAGACAGTTGTGAAAAGGGCAAGACAAAACCTATTCCCCCCCCTCAGGAGACTGAGAAGATTTGGCATGGGTCCTCAGATCCTCAAAGTTCTACAGTTGCACCATCGAGAGCATGACTGGTTGCATCACTGCCTGGTATGGCAACTGCTCGGCATCCGACCGCAAGGCACTACAGGGGGTAGTGCGTACGGCCCAGTACATCACCGGGGCCAAGCTTTCTGCCATCCAGGACCTTTATACTACGCGGTGTCAGAGGAAGGCCATAAAAATTGTCAAAGACTCCACCCACCCCAGTCAGACTGTTCTCTCTGCTACCGCATGGCAAGCGGTACTGGAGCGCCAGGTCTAGGTCCAAAAGGATCCTAAACAGCTTCTAACCCCAAGCTATAAGACTCCTTAACATCTAATAAAATGGCTTCTCAGAGTATTTGCATTGCCCCCCCCCCCCCCCCCCCCCCCCCCCCCCCCAGAATGCTGCTGCTACTCTTTTTTTATTATCTATGCATAATCACTAACTCTACCTACATACATATTGCCCTGCACATTAACTCTGTACCGGTACCTCCTGTATGCATTGTTGGTTAAGGGCTTGTAAGTAATCATTTCACTCTAAGGTGAAATCTGTATTTGGTGCATGTGACAAATAACATTTGATTTGTTTAAAGCCTTTTTTGCTTACTACATGATTCCATGTGTGTTTTCATAGTTTTGATGTCTTCACTATTCTACAATGTAGAAAATAGTCAAAATACAGAAAAACCCTTGAATGAGTAGGTGTGTCCAAACTTTTGACTGGTACTGTATGTATTCCATCTACAGAAAGCAGGACACAACATTTGGTTCCTGGGTCTGCTGAAGCTCATTCCTGTCCCCCTGGCCAAGTTCCTGGTGTACACAGGCCTGGCCAATCGTCTGTCATTCTTCTTCCGCATGGCGTCTCGCAGCGTGACAGAGGTGGTCAACGAGCTGACTAAGAACAATGACCTCAGGGTCATCTTCAGCTACATTTTTGGCACTTACGGTAAGGTAGGCTGCTGTAGTTCCTGATAGAGGAGAGCATAACCACAGCCATCTCAAATGATCGACTGTGTCCCTATTCCCTATGTGGTTCACTAATTTGTGCTGTTTTGGGGGACACACATTCTCTCCACGTGGAACAAATGAATTGCATCAATTTTGTAGAGTGTTTGGTTTTTATAGGACTCCATTTTGTTGTGTAACTGCAGGTAACATGCCCAAGGATGCCAGCTTCTCCATGCACAGCCTGATGGTCTGCCACTACCTGACTGGTGCCTGGTACCCAATAGGAGGAGCCAGTGAGATCGCCTATCACATGATCCCTATCGTTGAGAAAGCTGGGGGGGCCGTACTCGTCCGCGCCCCAGTCAACCGCATCCTGTTCAACGACAACAAGGAGGCTATTGGTGAATAGGACTGGTTGAAAGATGAATTGATTGATCACACAGATGGTCAGATTTGACCACCTCTGGTTCCCATGATTTCAGGTGTGAGCGTGATGAAGGGTCAGGAGGAGGTCCATGTGCATGCTCCAATGGTCATCTCCAACGCCGGCATCTTCAACACCTACCAGCAGCTGCTGCCTAAGGAACTTCAGGACATGCCAGGTGGGTGAGGGTATTAAGGTGTATGTTCAAGATGTCTGCGTTTAAGACTGAATTGTTAGTTGACAATGTTTCTTGTGATGCCTAATCATTAATGATCTAACAGTTCACCACTGGGCATCGGTCCCCGGTTCAAATGTTTAAGGTATCTGTGCATCGAGACCCCAGACCGATCCAAATGTAGCATGCATCGGTCAGAGAATCGATTCAAATGTAGCATGCATCGGTCAGAGAATCGATCCAAATGTAGCATGCATCGGTCAGAGAATCGATCCAAATGTAGCATGCATCGGTCAGAGAATCGATCCAAATGTAGCATGCATCGGTCAGAGAATCGATCCAAATGTAGCATGCATCGGTCAGAGAATCGATTCAAATGTAGCATGCATCGGTCAGAGAATCGATCCAAATGTAGCATGCATCGGTCAGAGAATCGATTCAAATGTTACAAATTCCAGGTACAGGATCTTTTGGGGGCTAAAATTACTTTCTACCCTCTGAAAATACCTAATATTTTGTGACACTTGTTTCCTCTACTTCAGTGTCAAACTAAGCGTGGAATTATGTTGACAGTCATTGATCTTCAAGTCATATTTAACAACCCCAGGCAATGTCAGTAGCCTAGTTAAACTGCATTCTGTCCATAGCTTTGACCAATAGCGCTGACCAATGAGAGGTAGGCCTATTCCTATTCATACACCATAGATCTATACATCACTTACACACAGCTCCATCAGCTGCAGATTTGAAAATTAAAATGAATGTGTTTATGCAACAAATGTTAGTGCATCGAACCGCAACGATTTGTTCCTCTTAATCAAACCAAATCATTTTAAACTAAAACTTAGTGTGTCGGAGCCCATTTATCTTGATACATATAGAATCTTCTTGAAAGGGAAAGATGCACATCCCTACTAATCATGAATGTTGTATGATCTTGTGATGCCCTTCAGCCATCCAGAAGCAGCTTGGTATGATGAAAAACGGGGCGGGAGGTCTGAGCATCTTCCTGGGCCTGACTGGAACCAAGGAGGACCTGGGCCTCAAAGCAGACAACTACTGGATCTTCACAGAGCACAACATGGATGAACTGTAGGTCCTTCCTCTCTTTGTTTAACCCTAAATGTTTGGCGTGTCCCCGTAGGCCCCACTGTCTAATGACTTGTCGATTATATTTTAATTTACACCTTATTTGTCCTTATTAACATATCGGATGTGTTGCATAGGCAAATATTGTGTAAGGTATCGTGGTGAGGGCTTCGAGAGAGAAGTGACATTACATAACCTATGGTACATGAGACTGTGATAGTGAGTCTATGTAGTCACATTCTGTATTTCACTACCTTTTACTGTGTGCATCAAAGATTGTGCTGTTACAGTAATCTGTTTGGTATAAACTAAAATGTGGTGTTGTCAAAATAGATAATCAGTTCACACTCACCACTACACTAATTTCACATGTTGGAACCTCAATAGAAATTCACACTGTTTAACAAGCACGGTCTACAGTGCATTCGGAAAGTATTCAGAACCCTTCACTTTTTCCACATTTTGTTGTTACAGCCTTACTCTAAAAAGTAAAAAAGAGAGAAAAATATCCTCAATCTACACACTATGCCCCATAATGATAAAGCGAAGAAAGGTTTTTAGAATTTTTTGCAAAAGTATAGAAAAATACAATACCTTATTTTACATAAATATTCAGTCCCTTTGCTATGAGACTCTAAATTGAGCTCAGGTGCATCCTGTTTCCATTGATCATCCTTGTGATGTTTCTACAACTTGATTGCAGTCCACCTGTGGTAAATTCAATTGATTGGACATGATTTGAAAAGGCACACACCTGTCTATATGTGATGTGAGGTGAGGTGAGGTGGGGTGGGGTGGGGTGGGGTGGGCAAAAACCTGATGGTCACTGACAGAGCTCCAGAGTTCCTCTGGAGTTTGGAGAACCTTCCAGAAACACAATCATCTCTGCAGCACTCCATCAATCAGTTTTTTTTTTTGGCCAGACGGAAACCACTCCTCAGTAAAAGGCACATGACAGCCCGCTTGGAGTTTGCCAAAAGGTACCTAAAGGACTCTGACCATGAGAAACAAGATTCTCTGGTCTGATTAAACCAATATTGAACTCTTTGGCCTGAATGCCAAGCGTCACATCTGGAGGAAACCAGGCACCGCTCGTCCCCTGGCCAATACCATCCCTACGGTGAAGCATGGTGGTGGCAGCATCATGCTGTGGGGACGTTATTCAGCGGCAGGGACTGGAAGACTAGTCTGGATCGAGGGAAAGATGAACAGAGCAAAGTACAAAGAGGTCCTTGATTAAAAACCTGCTCAGGACCTCAGACTGAGGCGACGGTTCCCCTTACAACAGGACAACTACCCTAAGCGCACAGCCAAGGTGATGTGGCTTTGGGACAAGTCTCTGAATGTCCTTGAGTAGCCCAGCCAGAGTCTAACCTTGAACCCGATCAAACATTTCTGGAGAGACCTGAAAATAGCTGTGAAGCGACGCTCCCCATCCAACCTGACTGAGCTTGAGAGGATCTACAGAGAACAATAGGAGAAACTCTCCATATACAGGTGTGCCAAGCTTGTAGTGTCATACCCAAAGGTGCTTCCAGAAAGTACTGATTTAATGGATCTGAATACTATGTAAAGGTAATATTTTATATGAATACATTTACAAACATAACAAAAATAACATTTTTGCTTTGTCATTATGGGGTATTGTGTGTAGATTGAAGGGAAAAAACAATTGAATACATTTTAGAATACGGCTGTAACCTAACAAAATGTGGAAGAAGTGATCTGAATACTTTCCAAATGCACTGTATATGTGCATCAGAATCTGAGAAGGGTGAAGTGTTCTTTAGTGTAGGCTCTTTAAAACTACAGTATCTTACTATACCCATTTATCTGGATGTTACAGGGTTGAGACCTATCTGAAGGGTAACAGGGAGGAGTCAGCGAAAAGTGTTCCCATCCTCTTTGTTGCCTCTCCATCAGCCAAAGATCCCACCTGGGAGGAACGATCACCAGGTACAGAAACGAGACTAGTGTTTGCGCTGATATTCACCATAATAAATTATTTTATCCTTGGAAATGAATCATCCACTGACTGACTACTTATTTAAACATTTGGCTCCTAATAAGGAGTATAATCCATTGACTACTGTCCTACATCTTACTTGGTTCGGAGGCAAGTTTTTCCAGGTTGTGCCAGTTGAGGCTGCTCTCGCCTGGACACTTCTCCTCCAGGTGTTTCTAGGTTGACCCTTTCCCCTGAGGGTTGCCGTGTTAGATGTTTGTTCTAGTTTTATTCCTGATGTGAAACTGTCTTTTGTTCTTTTGTGAAATGTTTTATGAATAGAAACACAGACAAGACAACAGTTGGAACAAAATACGAAAGACAACATAACTACAGAATCCTGTTGTTTCTATTAGGTACCAGATGGTTGCTCTGTCCAGGCTATCAAATGCCTTTTCAGGGTCTTTTCAAAGTCTTAAGTTGATTAGTTCCATTCTATTGACTGTTCAATGTTAATGCATTAGTGTTGCAATGTGTTCCTAAACCCAGCCTGCTGGTCTCTGATCTACACCATGCCAAAACATTTTGTAATATAGATTCTTGGAAGTGCACACAACTAACTATATCTGATGCCATCAGAATGAAGGCTGAACAGACATGTTTCGACCCCTTTTTCGTTTCCCATTCTCCACAGGCAAGTCCACCCTGAGTCTGGTGAGCTTTGCTAACTATGAGTGGTTTGAGGAGTGGAAGGATGACAAGGTGACCAACAGAGGGACTGATTACAAGGAGCTGAAGCAGATATTCTGTGACTCGATTCTGGAGGTGGTGATGAGCGTCTTCCCCAAGATTACCAGGGACAAGGTAGAGCATTTAGCCCATTCGTACTAAACTCTGCTAGAATGCTTTTTCTAGGAAACCTAACATCTCAATGGAGGATGCACTAGTAAGTTGTAACATAGACACCCTTCCTTTCAATTTTGACAAATGGTGTAACTTAATACCTCGCTGGAAACATGCGTCTCCCTCGTCTCTCTCGGTCTGTCTTTAGGTTGAGTTCATCGAGGCTGGAACACCCATAACAAACACACACTACATTGGAGCCCCAAAAGGGGAGATCTATGGAGCAGACCATGGCACAGCTCGTTTCAGCGCTGAGTGCAATGCCACCGTGAGGCCCCAGACACCCCTGAAGAACCTCTACCTCACAGGTCAGATACTTATATGGCTGATCGGGTCCAAGGATATATCTTAGAGAAGCTAGCTATATGTCTGTTTTCGATAGGCTAACTAATGGCTTAGCATTTGGATAAGTCATACGTTTGACTTCAGTATTAAAGGTCTATCGGCTCTGGTTTCTACTGCGCGTTGATGTTTATATTCTGTGTACAGGTCAGGATGTGTTTGTGTGTGGCTTTGCTGGTGCACTGGCTGGGGCTCTGACCTGTGGTTCTGTCATCCTCAACCGTAACCTGCACCTGGATGCCATCGCTCTGGCCAAGAAGACCAAACGTGTCGACACTAAGAAGTTGAAGTAGCACGCTACTGACCACCTCCCTCAACCCGTTGTTGCTCCGGGTGACGTTTCCCTTAAGTACAGATCTAGGATCAACTTCCTCTCCCCAAATCCACATTAGTGGGGGAAAATACCCAGGATCAGCGTCTAGGGGCAACTTCACCCTACTCCATTCAACTCACCAAAGCTACAATAACACAAGCTCAGGGACAGGCTTCAATCTCTGGTCCTACAGTCAACACAGTGAAAAGATGCCTCAAGATGGTTACTGTGTGTTTGAGTGTGTAACTATTCTTATCAATAAGTATAGAGAACTCTGCTCTCTCTCACTGTTAAGGGAAAACAAATTTGAAAGTCGAGGAATCTTTCAATCAAATGTATTTTATAAAGCCCTTCTTACATCAGCTGATGTCACAAAGTGCTGTACAGAAACCCAGCCTGAAACACCAAACAGCAAGCAATGCAGGTGTTGAAGCACGGTGGCTAGGAAAAACTCCCTAGAAAGGCCGGAACCTATGAAGAAACCTAGCGAGGAACCATGCTATGAGGGGTGGCCAGTCCTCTTCTGGCTGTGCCTGGTGAAGAGTTATTAAAAAAACATGAGCTGGCGCACAGCCAGAAAAAAATGTGTTGGTGTGGAGGTTCTGACTAACAGCATATAAACTCCCAGCAATTTAATGGGTATTTACCAACGTTTCGGCATCACTGTGCCTTCCTCAGGGTAGGAAGGCACAGAAACTGTTAACAAAAAAACAAACAAAAATGTTTATGGCATAGTACATATATTACGCTATTATCATATAGAAACATAATTGAATATTATACATATTAGAATCAACATACATTATTGTTGAATTCAAATTCACAATTGTTTTGTGTTTCATACTTGTTACATGTAATCTTTTGGTTCAATCTTAATGTATAATGAGCGTCATCAACAGGGGGAACATATTAGGTGTATGGGGGGGAAGGGGAGCCCATGGCTACACTCTGAATTTGAAGGAAAAAGCCTTAACTCAAAGACAAAGTAGTTATTGGATAATACCGGTTCAGTAAGTTGTAAGATGCAATCATTGGATGGAGCAAGGGTAGAGTCTCTCTGCTAGAGGAAGTGTTGCAGCGCCTGCAAGCCTCCAGTGTGTGGGATCTTAGTGTACAAGCTCTCCACATCAAAAGTGGCCAGCAGGGTGCCCTCTAGTATCCTTCCTAAACCCTCTATCAATGAGATCATGTGACTAGTGTCTTGACGTAAGATGGGAGATTCTCACAGAAGAGGTTATAACAGAACATTGCCAAGATGTTTATTGATGACCAGCAGGGTCAGATAATAATCACAGTGGTTTTCGAGGGTGCAACAGGTCAACACCTCAGGAGTAAATGTCAGTTGGATTTTCATAGCCGATCATTCAGAGTATCTCTACCGCACCTGCTGTCTCTAGAGAGTTGAAAACAGCAGGTCTGTGACAAGGTAGCACGTCCAGTGAACAGGTCAAGGTTCCATAGCCGCAGGCAGAACAGTTGAAACTGTAGCAGCAGCACAACCAGGTGGACAGCAAGGAGTCATCAGGCCAGGTAGTGTTGAGAGTGAGCGAAAGAGAGGATATACACACACAGGACACCGGATAAGACAGGATAAATACTCCAGATAGAAGACTGACCCTAGCCCCCTAACGCATAAACTATTGCAGCATAAATACTGGAGGCTGAGACCGGAGGGGTCTGGAGACACTGTAGCCCCGTCCGACGATACCCCCGGACAGGGCCAAACAGGCAGGATATAACCCCACCCACTTTGCCAAAGCACAGCCCCTGCACCACTAGAGGGATATCTTCAATCACCAACTTACCATCCTGAGACAAGGCTGAGTATAGCCCATGAACATCTCCCCCACTCTATGAACCTGAGGTGGGGTGCCAACCCGGACAGGAAGATCACGTTAGTGACTAAACCCACTCAAGTGACGCACCCCTCCTAGGGATGGCATGGAAGAGCACCAGTAAGCCAGTGACTCAGCCCCTGTAATAGGGTTTGAGGCATAGAATTCCAGTGGAGAGAGGGGAACCGGCCAGGCAGAGACAGCAAGGGCGGTTCGTTGCTCCAGTGCCTTTCCGTTTACCTTCACACTCCTGGGCCAGACTACACTCAATCATTGGACCTGAGATGAGTCCTCAATAAAGACTTAAAAGGTCGAGACTGAGTCTGCGTCTCTCACGTGGATAGGCAGACTATTCCATACAAATGAAGCTCTATAGGAGAAAGCCCTGCCTCCAGCTGTTTGCTTAGAAATTCTAGAGATGGTAAGGAGGCCTTGTAGGTTCGCAGTAAAACCTTGAAATCAGCCCTAGCCTTAACAGGAAGTCAGTGTAGGGAGGCTAGCACTGGAGTAATATGATCATATTTTGTCAAGACAAGATTCTAGCAGCCGTGTTTAGTACTAACTGAAGTTTATTTTGTTCTTTATCTGGGTAGCCGGAAGGTAGAGCATTGCAGTAGTCAAACCTAGAAGTGACAAAAGCATGGCTGAATTTTTTTGCATTATTTTTGGACAAAGTTTCAGATTTAAAAAAAAAAAAAAAAAAAAGCTGTCCTTGAAACAGTCTTGATATGTTCGTCAAAAGCGAGATCAGGGTCCAGAGTAACGCCAAGATCCTTCAGTTTTATTTCAGACGACTGTACAACCATCAAGATTAATTGTCAGATTCAAAAGAAGATCTCTTTGTTTCTTGGGACCTAGAACTGGCATCTCTGTCTGAGTTTAAAAGTAGAACATTTGGTGCCATTCACTTCCTTATGTCTGAAACACAGGCTTCCAGGAAGGTCAATTTTGGGGCTTCAGCATGTTTCATCGAAATGTACAGCTGTGTGTCGTCCGCATAGCAGTGAAAGTTAACATGTTTCCATATGACACCACCAAGAGTTAAAATATATAGTGGTCCTAAAACGGAGCCTTGAGGAACACTGAAATTTACAGAGACAAACTGATATATTTCTGACAGATAAGATCTAAACCAGACCAGAACTTGTCCGTGCAGGCCAATTTGTGTTTCCAATCTCTCCAAAAGAATGTAGTGATTGATATTATCAAAAGCAGCACTAAGGTCTAGGAGCAGATGCAGAGCCTAGGTCTGACGCCATTTAAATGGTAAATGGTGGTAATGGTGGTAATTTACCACCTTCACAAGTGCAGTCTCCCTTTGCGGGATGCGCGGAGGATATGGTCACTAGTGTAACCAGGAGGAGAGTCCTCATTTAACACAGTAAATTCATCAGGTTCAAGCCATGTTTCAGTCAGGCCAGTCACATCAAGATTATGATCAGTGATTAGTTCATTGACTATAACTGCCTTGGAGGTGAGGGATCTAACATTTAAGTAGCCCTATTTTGAGATGTGAAATATCACAATCTCTTTCAATAATGACAGGAATGGAGGAGGTCTTTATTCCAGTGAGATTGTTAAGGCAAACACCGCCATGTTTAGTTTTGACCAACCTAGACCGAGGCACAGACATGGTCTCAATGGGGATACCTGAGCTGACTACACTGACTGTGCTAGTTAGTGGCGGACTCCACTAAGCTGGCAGGCTGACTAACAGCCTGCTGCCTGGCCTGCAGGCTGTGGATGCTGTCAGCATCAGATCTGTAAATTGGTTGTAAACTCAATCGACATTTGGAAATTATTGCCCAGGGATAGATAGCTTTAAAAAATAAATAAAATGTTTTCAGAAATCAAGTGTTCAGATAGATGTGATTAGCACATTTCATATTTTCACTCTTAATATATTGAGAACAAAAGTGTTGGGTGGAGTAGATTTAAGTTACCAATACTTTTGATACCAGTACCAATACAACTGCTGCACACATGTTAATAATGTGTCATAACTCAATATACTGTGGATAACAGTGGCTTATGTCTTAAGTGTTCAGACAGTCTTCCAACCAGCTATGCTAAATGCTCCTATACAGTAATGTAGGGTGAAACTGTAACTCTCTCTATTGGTGCAAAAAAGCCATAACACAACAAAATTGTGAACCAGGCTTAAAAGCGCTGTAACACTAACCATTGTGTTCAAACGGAGGCATTAGACATTTACAATGTACAGACTGGATTGTTTTGAATCAGCATGCTTTGCTTCAAATGTACAAAGTTAATTGCTCATTACTAAACATTGAATACAAAAACATATTCACGCTGATCGTTGTAAAAATGAATTATTCCACTCTAAATGTATGGGGAGACTTTGTAACAATAGCACAAACTGTGATAATGAAGGAATCAAGAGATTGAATAGATTTTTTCCCCCAACCTTTCTGTCATTATTATCCCTTAGAATTCTATTGATACTGGCTGGCCTGGAATATTGATAGATTATTATGATGATAAAAGTAACAAAATATCCCATGAATAAACTGTGGTGTATATATTAATAAGAAAACGCTCATAATGTGCAAGACATGATGGCACGCGCACAGAGGTCTTCTGCAAGATGTCTATCGGATGGTGATGAGAGATCTGATTAGTTGAGGAGAATTAGGGGCCGTACCAGAATGTGGTCCCTTCATTTATAAGCATCTTGAAAATGTATATCATATCTCTGCAGTTTATGGTGTGAGAAGGTAAGTTAATCACAACTAATTAAATATTAGCTAGCTAAGTGTAGCTAACCACACATTGCACAAAGCATATTTTAAGATTCCCCTTTGATTAGCTAGCAAGTGGTTCCTAAGTGGTTGCTAGGTGGAGCTGGAGGAAGATTGCTGGCTACTTAGCTGCTGGCTAGCTAGCGAACGTTAACTATGTCGTGGCAATGCATAACATCGTTGTTTCGTGTAAAGCGTACTAAACTGTTCAATAATGAACTTCTCTCTTGCATAAGTAGTTACTTTAGCTAGGTCAATAAGTATCGGGAACTTATTCACCTCCCAGGCCTCTGGCTAACGTTACCAGTAAAAGGCCTAGGCTTGTGGAAGCAGTGTATTACTTGACCGCGTGTTTACAGGCATTTACGCATGGTCTATTCCATCCTAGTTGCAACCAACTACGAAATCGGCCGGTCATGGAGGTCAATGGGTGCGATGAACATCAGAATTATGAAATACTTGCAGAGATAGGCGAAGGCGCATATGGCAAGGTGTACAAGGCCAGAGAGGTCCGCGATCAACAGCGACTCGTAGCGGTGAAGAAGTTGAACATACCCGGACACACGGAGAGTGGGATTCCTGCTTTCATGATCCGAGAGGTGGCGCTCTTGCGTAAGATCGAGTATTTCAACCATCCCAACATTGTAAAGTAAGTACATTTTTCTGGAATGTAATTATATCTGAAAATGTTTGCATAGCCTATGAATTATACATAATTATCTTTAGGTTTAAAATCAGTTTGATGGTGTTTTATAATTGTATACCATGGTGTCATGCCATATCATTAGCATAAATGGTTCACAATGATTGACCTTAATTGCTGATCTTACTGAAAGGTTGTTGGACGTATCTGCTGGTCTGAAGAACAGGAGTTTGGACCTGACGCTGGTGTTTGAGTACATCGACCAAGACCTGTCTACCTTCCTCACCACGGTCCCCAGCACTGGACTGAGTCTTGACAAAATTAAGGTGTGAATTCTCCCCCTTGTATACCTGCAGCTGCATAAAATCTCAATGATTCCAAAGCACGACATTAAGAATTAGTATAACATTTTACTGTCCTCATATCTTTTCAGAATAAGCCACAGTCAGAGAAAGTGTTTGAGCAATGCTGTCATGCTGCTTCCTGTCTGTACAGGATGTGATGGTGCAGCTGCTGCAGGGGCTGGACTTCCTGCACACCAACATGCTGGTGCACCGCGACCTGAAGCCGGAGAATGTACTGGTTAGTAGCCGTGGAGAGGTGAAGATCGCTGACTTTGGGCTGGCACGCATCTACACCTATCACATCGCCCTTACACCCTGTGTAAGTCTACAGAGTAGAACATCGTCCTTTCAATGCACAATCTGTTCAATTGTCACAGTGCCATTGTCCCCCAGCCTAGCTAAGGTAAAGGAGCTATTCTTAAAAGTAAAACGTATCTTTCTCTCTATGTCCTATCCAACGTCTCACACCCTCTCCCTTCCTTTCCCTCCCTCTCTCTCTCTCTCTCTCTCTCTCTCTTCAGGTGGTGACACTGTGGTACAGGGCCCCCGAGGTGCTGCTCCACTCTGGTTACATGTCCTCCGTGGACATGTGGAGCGCTGGCTGCATTTTTGCCGAACTGTTCCTTTTGAGACCGTTGTTCCGTGGATACACTGAGGCTCAGCAGCTCCAGAAAATCTTTGAGTGAGTTTTTTTCTTCTACCGTGCCCAACATTTGATTTGAATAATGCATGTTGTGCGTTTTACCAGTGCCTTGTGTTGGGTGTGTGCCTGTGCTCTTCCCCATGTCCCACAGGGTGATTGGCTTGCCCAGCGAGGAGGACTGGCCCAGGGAGAGCCCCATCTCATACTCCCGTAGCTGGTGCCCCAGAGACCCCTGCACCCAGCTCTTATCCAACCTGGGCCAGGAGGAGAACAACCTACTCCTTGTATGTACAATATACACATTTTGAGTCATGTTTCTGTTACAAGGCATTTTCCAAGTTAATGAATTATTGAATTCTATTGTACTTTTAAAGCACACACTTGCTCTCTGCCTGCCAGCAATGTCTAGAGTTCAGCCCGACCAATCGCATCTCAGCTTCCAGAGCCCTCTCCCACCCTTTCCTAGTGTGCGCCTGAGGACTCATAACCTGGCAGGATGTGGAGAGGATGGAGGAGAGCTGGGACAGAGGTTAATTTCCCTTGGACTTATTTGTTGGGCTCCGATGGGGTGCGACAGTTGAACTAAGCTAATTAGGTATTTATAAGTTATATTCTTTAACAATCAATGGGTATAGATCATCAATTTAAAAGTCAAAACATTTATGTAGCGTTTGCTCTTTAAAGGTAATTTGTTCAACATGAAAATCCAAATCTTGACTGGTTTTATCTGAAATGCATTTCTGAAGACTAGTTTCGTATTATGAAAAAACACATTCATATCAAGCGATGTCAACTGCAGTTCCTATGGCATGAAAACCCAAAGTGGAAGGAAAAGGAAAGTTGACAGTAATTTAAATGACAAGAAATATATTGCTTTACTACAACAAATTAGTTTATAGCTAGAATCCTTAATTGCTACATCCATTTTTTTTTTTACTTATAAATGAATAATACATACCCATTCATTCTTGAAGAATATAACTTTACAAATGCCTCATGAGCTTAGTTCAACTGTTGTACCCCATCAGAAACCAAAATATAAGCTTGTTTTATTCCAATGTTTGTGAACGATGTAAATGTAAACAAACACTGTATAACCTCAAAACATGTTTAAACCGATCATTTTCATATTATAGATGGTCAGTCCTTGCATCCATAGCTCTGTCTTTGAATTTGAGAGTAGTTACATGTCCCCAGGCCCATCCCTCAGCTTTTAACCGAATCAGAGGTGGGGTGGCCACTTTGTTATTGTTTCAACAAAACAAAAACAAATGCATTGTTGCTTGATTTGTTTACCACTCTGTATTTGACACCAGGAAGTAAGAATGCAGTAACAAGAGCTGCTAGAACATTTTGCAGGAGAACAAAATGTTAATAATTCAGAATGTGTATGCTTTACTTTATTACTGAGGCGTATTGTTGTTACAAGTGATGTTATTCATCTGAGGTTGCTGCAAGTGGATGACTGCTGTATGAGCATATAAGTGAATGCATTATGTTTTATATTGTTCCAACTGCACCTTTGGTTCTTAATGGCCCTTTTTTTATTTCATATATATTCTCTGTTTAGATACTTGGAAAGGTCATACCTGTGCATCTGTTTTATTGGCCATAACATACACTTTTTTTCAGTTTTGAGGTGCAATTTTAATGTTAGGGGCATTTTGTTTCAGGACAGAGAACATTCTGTGATCTTGTTTTATTTGATCAAATGTAAATTCATTTGATTATTAGTACTTTCGACAGTGTTACTGTCTTCATTTCATTCATTCAATTGAGTGGTACCTGTTATTGGACTTGGTTTGATTTCACCCACATCTTACAAGTATTTTAATGAAGATATTTTCACAATATCATGTTACCAAATGTCTGTTTTACTATTTTGTACAAGAAACATGGCTATAAGGTTGTCACACCTCCACGACCTTATGTGGTTACAGCCACAGTGCTATTTACCCTTTCCTTTCATGACCGTTGACCTTAGTATGGCCACACAGGGTCAAGTGCAATGATGTTTATAAGGTCAGATATATTTGTATTGTTCAAGGCCTGAAGTGGTCCAAGCTAGAGTATGAATCAAACTTCAGACTTCCTCTGGCATACTGCACTTAGGGAGAGGTTATTCTAAGTAGTTATCTGTGACTTGGTGTTATTTTAGAAGTTGTATCTTTGGCCTCTTCAAATGTGAGACTGCCAGTGCTGCATCCTGCCCTCTCCCTTGTTGCCTAATTTGTACACGGGCCTCTGTCCCAGCTCTCTGATCTGATCCCCCCCTTTCAATATATTCTGGGCCTTGTACTCTGTTAATTTAAAGGCAGAGTCAACGATATGACGTGGATGCACAAAGTAAACAGCATAGTGGGTCAATTTCCGCAACAACGAAGAGCATTGGAGCACAATGCTAAACTTCACTGTTTTGGTCCCGTGGCTTCCACGTTGTAAGCGTGTGATGCGAACCTTTGCGCAAGCGCAGTTACAGTTTTTATTTAACTAGGTAAGTCAGTGAAGAACAAATTCTTATTTTCAATGACGGCCTGTTCAGGGGCAGAACGACAGATTTGTACCTTGTCAGCTCGGGGATTTGCAACCTTTCGGTTACTAGTCCAACGCTCTAACCACTAGGCTACCCTGCCGCCCTAGTTAGACTGTTTGAAAGCGAAGTCTTGCATCTCACTCATTGCAATATTTTCGTTACTGCTTGTGCAACGACATTTCGCTACCGTTAAGTGAAATGGCAAAGTGCTTGTTTGGGCACTGGAGTCAGTGTTTTATACTGAGAGGTGGTAGGGTACTTATCAAATGAGTTTGCCTTACAGTATTTTGTGTTAGCTTTCAAACAGGTGATTTTTATTCCTGAGTCATATTTGGATAAATACAAGTGTGTTTAGGTTTCAAGTTATCTTTATTTAAGCGTATCTTGATCCATGAAATGGCCAGACTTGACATTGTAGATGTAGCCTATGCTGTTGCAAAGAAAATGAACACATCCAATCATATCTTAAACGATAGAGAAGACCATGCTCTATTGACAGTGTGCTGACATTGTACTGGTTCTGTCAGTTGCTGTCTATAGCTCTCCCAGCCTTGTCCCCTGCATGTGGCAGCGCCCGGGCAAGGGGAGGGGGTTATATTTTTAACCGGGACAGTCTGCGCTCGCCGTAAATGGGCTTTCACGCTCTGTTGCTGCGGCGCACAAATGCCCAGTCCCTGCTGTTGTTAGTGACCATAGCCGGTCCCCTACGATTCGAGTACATGTAAGTACCCTAGCAAAATTCCTTTATGTAGGCTTCTAAAACAAAACATGTTGAAAGCCAACTTACAATGGGAATTGTTTAGCTTTTCGTTCATTGTAAATGACACCGCGAGTTTTAGTGCGCTTTGGCACAACTAGATTACAACAGTTGATTTGACTCAAATAAACTGACACATTCAAGGACATAGTTCATTTAAATTATTTGCATTTAAAGACTAATTTGATCTATTAATCGTATAGCTAGCTACACAGTTAGAAAAACCTCTTCAGTGCGCACGAGTGGCAAGGAAAATAGACCCTCGAATTGTGTCCATTACGCGTCAGTTACTGACAAGTAATTGTGTCCCGATTGGAAGGTCTTCCCCCAGGTTTTTTTTTCCGTTGGCATTTGGTATCAAATAGTGATTATACTCTGTTAACAGATCTGTAATATCAAACTGCGGAGAGACTTGGTCGGCCTAATGTCATTATCTTACCAAACATTTGACTTGAGACTTGTTTGCATAGGAAAATTGCTCTCATTCGTGCCATGACTCTTGTCTTGTTTTGTCAGCGGTTTTTTTTGTTCTTCGTTTGCGTTCTTACATACTATACTGTGAGATCCTATTTTGGATCAATATTTGGTGGTAATGACGTTTGTTGCCATGGTGTTTTCTTAAATTGGTGAGCTACTGACTGTGTTGTGGCTGATGTAGAGGGTGGAAGTTAGAGTGGACTGGCATGTCATCTAGGACTGAACTATATGTACAGAAAGGAACAGTGATGTCATCACTGATACTCACATTGTAATTCATGTGATTTAGGCTAGATCTTTTGGATGCCATCTGGCATTGTTGGAGCAAAATTTTCCCAATTGTTCACACTTGGATGTCACACAGTAGACAACTATTAATGTGTCATTCCAGGGGCTGAGGGGTGGGTTACAGTATGAAGGGTGGAGGAGGAGGAGAGCTACAGCTGCTCTAGAGGCATTATGTTCCGTAGTGTAGACAAGTCCTAGAAGCTGCAGTTGTTATCATTTCTAAACTCAATTAGTGTCTTTGTATAGGCTCTGCAGAAGTCTGCCCCAGTGATAGAAGCATTCTGAGCTATTTAAACCCAGAGCATTTTATTTTAAATACAAGGCTCTGGTTAAATCTATCCCCAATTTACCTGCATCACATGTCCATTGGGTCCAGTGATTATCCAGAACATGGGTACAGAGAGAGGTAACACCCCTTATGCCTTCCGCATGCTAACCGAACGAGTGTGCTCGCATACTCCCTTAGACATTCACTTGAAAAGCTAGAAAAAAGTGGCAATAGTACTGTTTGTCCATCTTGTGACGCCATAGCCAGTATACACTTCCTCAAAATAGAAGTAATCTAAGATAACTCAAGAAATCTGTCATTAATTTTGACATTTTCTGCCGAGGAGATCTTTTTACATCCAACTAAGATGTTTGGTGCAGTATTTCTCAAGTGAAAAAAAATGTTGCATGAAAACGATTAGTCTCTCATTGAATGACAACAAACACTTCATTAAAGAATCCATACTGTTCACCAATCACCGTAGAAGGGGCGTAGACTTCGCCTTTAGAATGGGAAGAGTGGATGGGAAGCCACCGCTCATTTGCCCTTAAATTACTCTGCTGCCCAGTGGGGGGCTACAGATCTAATCCTGTGTAATTCCTCTCTTTAATCTGGCCTTCGCAGTCTGTTCCATTCCTGAACCCGATGACATCATCTGATGTAACTCCTTTAACTTCAATGGGGGAAGATGTGAGTTCAGAGACCCCATGTTTGGGAAAAATCCATTGCATTTGTACTGAAAGTTCCAAGGTTTTGTAAGGGTCCTCGTCCTCCTCTTCTGAGGAGGAGTAGCAAGAAGGATCGGAGGACCAATGCGCAGCGTGGGAAGTGTCCATAATGTTTTTTAATAAAGACTATAGAACACTGGAACAAAACAACAAACGATGACGTGAATATACAAAACCGAAAACAGTACCGTGTGGACCAAACACCCACAACCCAAAAGTGAAACCCAGGCTACTTAAGTATGATTCTCAATTAGGGACAACAATTGACAGCTGCCTCTGATTGAGAACCATACTAGGCCAAACTCAAAAACCAACATAGAAAAACAAACACAGACTGCCCACCCAACTCACGCCCTGACCATACTAAAACAAAGATATAATAACAGAACTAAGGTCAGAACGTGACAGGTTTAGTATGGACATTATCTATGAATAATCCTTTAATAATTATAGATTACTGTGTGGGCATTTTGAGTTCTGTTAAACAAAAAAACATATATGCTAATAGGATAAGGGGCAGTGGGGATTTTAGCATGTAAATCTTGGTGGGGCAAAAACTTTAAAATGTGTGATGCATGCCAGCAAAGCCAATACACAACACTAAACAATACTATAATGGTGACAAACGGTACCCACAAACTGTTAGGGCCTACATAGAGCTGTCCCAACACCTTAGCACTGATACACCTGGCTATCAGCTGAGCCTTGTCTGGCAGCGAGACAGTTCATTCAGCTTCATTTACTGCCTTTAAAAAATATATATAAAAAAATAGACATAGCTGATATGGCTAAATTGCTTGAAAGAATATAGTTTCTACTGACAATTGAGATGTACAAACTATGGCATAAGGGGACAACAAACGGATAAGAGGCAATCTGTAATTTCGATTAAGACATTAATGAGCGAGCTAGAACGGACGTAGTGTTCTATATGAACTATATGTTCAGCACTTTTGAAATGCAGCATGGCCAATATTGAATGCAGCATGGCCAATGTTGAATGTTTATAATTTTAAACTAGGAAAAAATATATTTAATCTTAGACCTGGGTCCACACGGCAGGGTAGCCTAGTGGTTAGAGCGTTGGGCTAGTAACTCAAAGGTTGCAAGTTTGAATGCCTGAGCTGACAAAGTACAAATCTGTCGTTCTGCCCCTGAACAAGGCAGTTAACCCACTGTTCCTAGGCTGTCATTGAAAATAAGAATTTGTTCTTAACTGACTTGCCTAGTTAAATACATTTTTTACACATGACAAGGATTAAAACGGATTTGCCAGTAGATTGTTGACTTGATTCATGATGATGACTGCTAGCTAAGATTTTATCTGTAGCCAATAACCTTGAGCTTTCTTCAATGGGCACTTCTAATCTAACTCTATGGCAGCACCCAAGGGGCTTGAATTTTTGAGGTCTACCCTTAGACTTGGCTGTGACGTAGTGTCCCCATGAGTGACAAAACACTGAGCCAATCCCAACACAATACTCCTTATTTTTCTGCTGGCTTGCCCCACCACCACAGAAAGCACTGAGCTAGGCTGAAACACCTGCATTTTGGAGCTGCCTTACTCAAGAAAACAAAAAAGACACCATGTTTGTATGCAGCTTTATTAACTCAATGATATATATATATATATTTTAGATTGTTTTCAAACTGATATGTGACAAAATAACATGCAAAACAGGCAAGCCTTCCTTTTTATTTTTGGGGCTCTGCCCCGAATGACGGGTCGCCACTGGTAAGGGGATACCTAGCCAGTTGCACAACTGAATGCATTCAACCGAAATGTGTCTTCGCAATTTCACCCAACCCTTCTGAATCAGAGAGGTAATATGTCCTGCATCACAGAAGGTTGGTGGCAACCTAAATGGGGAGGACGGGCTTGTTGTAATGGCTGGAGCTGTACAGGTGGAATGGTATCAAACACATGGCTTCTACGTGTTTGATGCCATTCCATTTGCTCCTTTCTAGCCATTATTATGTGCCGTCCTCCATTCAGGAGCTGCCACTGTCCTGCACTGCATGACCAAAAGTATGTGGACATCTGCTCATCGATCATCTCATTCCAAAATCATGGGTATTAATATGGAGTTGTCCCCCCTTTGCTGCTATAATAGCCTTGACTCTTCTGGGAAGCCTTTCCACTAAATGTTGAAAGATTGCTGCAGGAACTTGCTTCCATTCAGCCACAAGAGCATTAGGGAAGTCGGGCACTGATGTTGGGCGATTAGGCCTGGCTCGCAGTCGGCGTTCAATTCATCCCAAAGATGTTCGATGGGGTTGAGGTCAGGGCTCTGTGCAGGCCAGTCAAGTTCTTCCGCACTGATCTCGACAAACCATTTCTGTATGGACCCCGCTTTGTGCAAGGGGCATTGTCATGCTGAAACAGAAAAGGGCCTTCCCCAAACTGTACCCGCAAAACACCAGTCTCAATGCCAACAGTGAAGAGGCGACTCCGGGATGCTGGCCTTCTAGGCAGAGTTGCAAAGAAAAAGCCATATTTCAGACTGGCCAATAAAAATAAAAGATTAAGATGGGCAAAAGAACACAGACACTGGACAGAGGAACTCTGCCTAGAAGGCCAGCATGTTCTGTGAAGGGAGTAGTACACAGCGTTGTATGAGATCTTCAGTTTCTTGGCAATTTATTTCATGGAATAGCCTTCATTTCTCAGAACAAGAATAGACTGACGAGTTTCAGAAGAAAGGTCTTTGTTTCTGGCCATTTTGAGCCTGTAATCGAACCCACAAATGCTGATGCTCCAGATACTCGACTAGTCTCAAGAAGGCCAGTTGTATTGCTTCTTTAATCAGAACAACATAATTGCAAAAGGGTTTTCTAATGATTTAATTAGCCTGTACACCTATGTAGATATTCCACAAAAAAATCTGCAGTTTCCAGCTACGATAGTCATTTACAACATTAACAATGTCTACACTGCATTTCTGATCAATTTGATGTTATTTTAATGGACAAACATTTTTGCTTTTCTTTAAAAAACAAGGACATTTCTAAGTGACCCAAAACTTTTGAACGGTAGTGTACTTTTGCATATATAGTGTAGATTAAAACTGTTCGTTCAATGCCCTGTGTGTCCTCAGGGTCAGCGTGGGACTGGGGTGAAAGAGGGACATAAAAGATGGTGTCCGTGACTACTTCACCTCAGCTCTGTTTACAATGACATGCGGGGAGATATGATACTCACCTTCCGTTTTACCTCATTAAAACCTCTCTCTGAACTTACTTTTGCAAGTTGATTCAACTTTATCTTGGCAAATAGTGAAAATAGTATCATTGCTCTGTGTATTCCTAGCGAGTACTAACTAGTCTGTTCTTCCGGGTGCTTTAGAACAAGCTTGTTTATTAGTGTTACTGGATTAGGGACTGATGATCCATGCTGAGCTCCAATGGCAACCAATCTCTCTCACCCAATCCAGCCCTGCCTAGCCCGTGACATGACCTCTGCACCAGTCTGCCAAAAAGATGGACACTCTGTCTCTGTCTTCATTGTCTTACTCTCACTCAATTACATGGTATTGAGACGTTTCTCATCTTGCCCTCTGTTACTCTTGGGAAGGTAGGGCTCTACCAACCAAGCTGTCTCTATTCTTGTGGTTGTGTTGAACTTGACCTCACATACACAAACATACACACGTGAGCACACACACATACAGAGACTTAGCACACAAACACAGCTGCCCTTCTGATCTTGATGTCCCGTAGGGAAAGCTCAGCTTTCGGTGCATGGCCTTTTGCTGTCGTCTGCGACACGTCAGATTTGGAGATCCACCTGGCTCTATGTTAGTCGCTTGCTCACACTGTCTGAGAGCTGTAGTCAAAGTCAGGGGTGTATCCAAATCAATTTAAGTCAATCATGTCTTCCCTATATAAGCTTGCAATCTGGAAGACACTCTGTCTCACACCATTCCCAATACTCCCAGAGCAAGCGATGTATCTATAGTGTAACTGATGTCTGTGTTTATCTGTATATGGTGAAACCATGACTGTTACAGACCACTACAGAGTACACAGTGCCCTTTAGGCCTGCAGTAGTTCTACTATTCTAAGTCCTATGAGTCCCATAGCTCTCTCTGCTCATTGTTCCATAGGCCCCATTGTGTGTCAGCTGTGGTGGGAAAGGGGCAGGAATGCTGACGCTAACATTTAGCCATTTCAGAACACCACTCACACACCAATTTTTGGCGGCCTAGCAAATGGCTCGAGCCCCTACTGATTGAGAATACAAATGTGGTGATGTCATTATTTATATACAGTTGAAGTCGGAAGTTTACATCCACCTTAGCCAAATACATTTAAACTCAGTTTTTTCTTACAATTCCTGACATTTAATCCTATAAAAATTCCCTGTCTTAGGTCACTTAGGATCACCACATTATTTTAAGAATGTGAGATGTCCAAATAATAGTAGAGAGAATTATTTATTTCAGCTTTTATTTCTTTCATCACATTCCAAGTGGGTCAGAAGTTTACATACACTCAATTAGTATTTGGTAGCATTGCCTTTAATTCAATTGTTTAACTTGGGTCAAATGTTTCGGGTAGCCTTTCACAAGCGTCCCACAATAAGTTGGGTGAATTTTGGCCCATTCCTCCTGACAGAGCTGGTGTAACTGAGTCAGGTTCGTAGGCCTCCTCGCTTGCACGCGCTTTTTCAGTTCTGCCCACAAATTGTCTATAGAATTGAGGTCAGGGCTTTGTGATGGCCACTCCAATTCCTTGACTTTGTTGTCCTTAAGCCATTTTGCCACAACTTTGGAAGTATGCTTGGGTCATTGTCCATTTGGAAGACCCATTTGTGACCAAGCTTTAACTTCCTGACTGATGTCTTGAGATGTTGCTTCAATATATCCACATAATTTTCCTACCTCATGATGCCATCTATTTTGTGAAGTGCACAAGTCCCTCCTGCAGCAAAGCACCCCCACAACATGATTCTGCCACCCCATGCTTCACGGTTGGGATGGTGTTCTTCGGCTTGCAAGCCTCCCCCTTTTTCCTCCAAACATAACGATGGTCATTATGGCCAAACAGTTCTATTTTTGTTCCATCAGACCAGAGGACATTTCTCCAAAAAGTACGATCTTTGTCTTCATGTGCAGGTAAACCGTAGTCTGGATTTTTAATGGCGGTTTTGGTGCAGTGGCTTCTTCCTTGCTGAGCGGCCTTTCAGGTTATGTCAATATCGGACTCGTTTTACTGTGGATATAGATACTTTTGTACCTGTTTCCTCCAGCATCTTCACAAGGTCCTTTGCTGTTTTTCTGGGATTGATTTGGGTAGATTACTCATGTCATGCTCAAAGTAGATGTCCTATCCGACTTGCCATAACTATAGTTTGTTAACAAGTCATTTTATGGAGTTGTTGTAAAACAAGTTTTAATGACTCCAACCTAAGTGTATGTAAACTTCCGACTTCAACTGTATGTTTAGTGGTTCAGATCCTTGTTTGTGTTCAAACAGCCAGGCAACCTAGTAACCAGGATGGAGGTTTTGCATGTATTTGCTTGTTGAGAGAGACATTAGACTGTCAGATGAGTGATCATGGACATTCCTGCTCAGGGACATTTCGAGGGACATACATTCCCAATGACATGTTTAGTACCATGTTATTGGTAGAGGATCAGAATGAATGCTGTAGCCTACCTGAACCATGATTGGGTTTAAACAACCAGCAAACTATACCTCTTTGAAATATTATTTACTTTGTAAATGCAATATTTAGTTTTGTTGATGAACTTAGTGCTTGCCGGACAGCGACTCCAACTTTTTCAGCTCGCTAACATAGGAAGGCACTAACTAACGTTGAAAGCAGGAGGGACTGATCTTGTCCAACCTGCAGACAGTCAGCCATGTACTGTAGGACTGAAGTGGAGCTGACTGGCTGGCTGGCTGGCAGTGTAGGGTTTCAGTGCAAGGGGAGATTTCTGCTTTGCAGAGCAGCCTCCAACAGGTCAACTTACAGGGCTTCAGCAGGAAAGAGGAGAGAAGGGAGACGGGCGTGGGAAGGAAAAGAGGGGGCAACGATAATGTAGCTGGTTGCCTACGGATGGCATGCTGTGATAAAATGAGATGAAGCAAGACGCTGACTTTATAAGGGACATTTCAACTAGGTATGGTTTGTTTTGGTCCAATGCGATGTGGAATTGAGAGAGACCTGTGTAAATTCTGGCGACTGTAAATTCTTTAGCTTTTTTTTGTTTGTTGTCGTCATAGCGACATGTTATTTGATTTAATAGTGCACTTGTAGGCTGGTGCTCTGTTTATGTCGCGGTGGTTGACTTAACGAAGAACACGCACGGTGAATGAGTTATTCAGCTGGTAGGGAATGAATGTGTGGCTAACTGATTGAGAAAGTGGGATGGCGCAGTTAGCTGATGTTTCTATTGCTCCCTCTGTCTCAGTAGAGCGATGAGCTCAAAGGAAGGATTCGTCTGTCTGACAGCCTGCTGACTGGAAGAAGACGTTCCCAATGCCAACGACGGAGGTGCTGATTGGTTCCACATGCCAACTTTGGACTTTTTGATTGGTGAAGCACATTAGGATATCTGACTGGTGTCTGCTGTTGTTTGGAGCACACACTAACTTACTGGAGGAGGAATTGATTTTTGAACATCCATTTATCCTTTGGTGTCTGATAGCTGAGAAGTGACGTAAGGAGGGAGTCTCTTGAGGTTTGAGTCATCAATGCCCAGGTCATTGTTAAAGGAGACCTACTGAGACCTTCTGACTAACGGACAGACAGGGAGTGGAACAGGCAGCATGGACACTATCGAGAACCCCGACTTGGAGCCCAGATCGGAGCGGATCGCCCGCTACAAGGCCGAGAGGAGGCGGGAGCTGCAAGAACGCTATGGCAACATGGAGGAGCTCCCATCCAAGTGGGTGAGGAGGGATGGGGCTCTCATGAACTCAGACAGTGCACCTCCCTCCACAGACAGGACCCTCTCTGGGGGGTTGAACGGCAGAGCGGGGGGGCCGGAGGGTGGCCAGAGGGGCCTCCACTTGGAGAGCAACACCCCTCTGGAGTCAGAACCTCGGAGATTCTCCAACGGCTTTGAGGCAGACACCGGTGCAGACCCAACATACCTCCAAAGGTGAGTCCCTTCCATGTGTAGCCATTAGCCAATCAGTAGTGACGATCCGTCTCAACCGCATCGGGAAGACAAGTAAACAAAGAGTGATGCAGCAGACAGGTGGCAGACACTGACAATTTTCTTTTTTTCTGTCTGTGATGTCACCCCACATGTTGACTCAGACCACTGAAGCTAGTTATGGTGAACGTATGCAGGTAATGCCGGCTGGCCAGTGAATTGCTGTGTTATACAGTATCAGGCCATGTTTCTTTTCCCTGTTCCCTGACAACAGATTGATGAATAGAAACAACCATATTATGTGTAACCACCTCTTAAAACAATCCCCTTCCAGTCGCCAAGCTCCTTTTCCAGTGAAAACTCTATCCTGCGACCTTTCAGCCTCGTAAAACAGTTGTCAGAGTTCACCTGTGCTCTATGGCCTTTGTTGCTAATTCATATGGAGCGAGCTAAACCCGACTCCCAGCGTCATGCAGTACTAGTACAGCAGAGATCCCGTTGATTCCTCCATGTGTGTTTTACACCCTCCTGACCTGGGCTCCCTTTCCTGTAAGAGGTACAATACTTTGTCAGGGGTGCTCGTTAGGAATGGGTGTAGTTGTGGTAGTTTGCCACTTTCCGTACGCCACCTCTCTCCCACCTCCCTCTTCCCCCGCCTCCAGGAAGTGTTCTTCTGACTCTGCCGGCGTGTTGAGTGGGGTGGAGCCCCTAGCTCCCCCAGGCACCCCTGGACCCGACGCGGCCCAGCTGCAAACGCGGGTGTCGGTGGGCCAGTTGAGGTGTGCCCTGCTGCAGCAGACTGGGACTGGAACACAGCCTGAGAAAGTGTAGGGTCTCCTGCATGAAACGACCTATGTGTGTGTGTGTGTGTGTGTTGTTATTCTGAATATGGGTGGGTGTCAGTCTTCTATTTCTTTCTGTTTGCATGCGTCTGCGGTGTGTGTGTGTCAGTGGGAGTTGTCCCACTGCTTCCAGTTGGAGATTTTTTTTCTCATCTCTCTCTCCCCTTCTCTCCCGATGCTCACCCTGTTCCTCTGTGGGTGGGGATAGTAGTCCTGACAGTGGCCGTGCGGCCTCTTCCCTTGACCTGGCTGTAAAGCCGGGCTCGGAGGGGGGGCGGCGGCGCACCCGTCGCTATGTCCCTGGGGTGTCAGGCGGGGGCAGCAAAACCAACGAGCGCTTCAGGACACAGCCGATCACAGCCTGTGAGGTGCAGGAGAGTGGCGGGTAGGGACTGTGTGCTGAGGCCAGCCATATCAACCATGTCGTATCAGAGCATGCAGGTCAAGCCTGGGGCTCTGCCCTAGTTTGGTTACTCTTCAGGTGGAGAGGTTTGCAGTGTTTTGTGCCATTGCCGTGGTTCTTTTCTTTGCTGATTGTTTTGATAGTTTGTGATAATGGTTTGCGTGCATGTAAATGCTTCCCAGATATTTGCTGTCCTCTCATATCGGAGCATCGCTTTTGGTGGTCCTCGTGGTTATTTATTGAAATAGTTTGGCCTTGGTACACTGGCAAGAGGCATGATTTGCATGTATGTTTGCATCTGTTCATGGCGCTTAATAGCAACCATGACATGAACAGTGTTGCTTTGTTGAGCATGCAGATATGACCCTGTGTGTGAGATACAGTAACCCGCACAGACATCAGAGAGAGAGTGAAAAGAGAGAATTACACCAGGCAGGAATGAGCATGGTCAAACTCCTCTCATCTTTTGTCTTGTGTGCATGTTTCTGCCAATGACCTCGTGTTGATTCTCCCTCTCTCTCTCTCTCTCTCTCTCTCTCTCTCTCTCTCTCTCTCTCTCCCCCCCCCCCCCCCCCCCCACAGGCTGCTGGAAGAGGAGAACGCTAAAGGTACCGAACCCCGCCCACCTGGCTCTCGCATGGCCTGTTTTATTTTGCCACACAAAAACGGTTGATCCATTGCCTATTGTACAGCCTCTGTACTGCCTCTGTGTTAACTGAGTGGGGCAGAGGGACAGAGAGAGAGAGAGGCACACAGAGAGAGACACGGCGAGAGAGCGAAACAGAGAGGGACAGAGAGAGGGGGGGTCACAGGCATAGTGCTGTGTGGCTTGCCAGTGTTAATGTTTAACACTGACAAAGAAGAGCATGTGCTCTCTCTCGCTCTCCTTCTCTCTCTCTCTCTCTCTCTCTCTCTCTCTCTCTCTCCCCCCTCTCTCTCTCTACTCTCTCTATATCACAGAAATGCCGACATAGGCGATAGGAGGTGGCAAAGCTCTCTGATCAGCACTTGTCTCTACAAGTAGCGTGTGATAAAATGGCTCAGCCAGCTACTGTAATAGGCGTTTGTCATCACACAGTAGCTGAAAGAGAGAGACAGACAGACAGAGACAGAGAGAGAGAAAGAAAAGGGGGGAGGACAACATCGGGTCAGAAGGAATAACTGTTTTTTTCAATTTTCACTCATAAACAACCGTTAATATTAACACCCAAACCTACAGTGGGGAAAAAAAATATTTAGTCAGCCACCAATTGTGCAAGTTCTCCAACTTAAAAAGATGAGAGAGGCCTGTAATTTGTAGATTTTGCTTTATGTTTTGGATCATTGTCTTGTTGGAAGACAAATCTCCGTCCCAGTCTCAGGTCTTTTGCAGACTCCATCAGGTTTTCTTCCAGAATGGTCCTGTATTTGGCTCCATCCATCTTCCCATCAATTTTAACCATCTTCCCTGTCCCTGCTGAAGAAAAGCAGGCCCAAACCATGATGCTGCCACCACCATGTTTGACAGTGGGGATGGTGTGTTCAGCTGTGTTGCTTTTACGCCAAACATAACGTTTTGCATTGTTGCCAAAAAGTTCGATTTTGGTTTCATCTGACTAGAGCACCTTCTTCCACATGTTTGGTGTGTCTCCCAGGTGGCTTGTGGCAAACTTTAAACAACACTTTTTATGGATATCTTTAAGAAATGGCTTTCTTCTTGCCACTCTTCCATAAAGGCCAGATTTGTGCAATATACGACTTGTTGTCCTATGGACAGAGTCTCCCACCTCAGCTGTAGATCTCTGCAGTTCATCCAGAGTGATCATGGGCCTCTTGGCTGCATCTCTGATCAGTCCTCTCCTTGTATGAGCTGAAAGTTTAGAGGGACGGCCAGGTCTTGGTAGATTTGCAGTGGTCTGATACTCCTTCCATTTCAATATTATCGCTTGCACAGTGCTCCTTGGGATGTTTAAAGCTTGGGAAATCTTTTTGTATCCAAATCCGGCTTTAAACTTCTTCACAACAGTATCTCAGACCTGCCTGGTGTGTTCCTTGTTCTTCATGATGCTCTCTGCGCTTTTAACGGACCTCTGAGACTATCACAGTGCAGGTGCATTTATACGGAGACTTGATTACACACAGGTGGATTGTATTTATCATCATTAGTCATTTAGGTCAACATTGGATCATTCAGAGATCCTCACTGAACTTCTGGAGAGAGTTTGCTGCACTGAAAGTAAAGGGGCTGAATAATTTTGCACGCCCAATTTTTCAGTTTTTGATTTGTTAAAAAAGTTTGAAATATCCAATAAATGTTGTTCCACTTCATGATTGTGTCCCACTAGTTGTTGATTCTTCACAAAAAAATACAGTTTTATATCTTTATGTTTGAAGCCTGAAATGTGGCAAAAGGTCGCAAAGTTCAAGGTGGCCGAATACTTTCGCAAGGCACTGTATTTGGTCGATAACAAAAGTTCATCTCAATACTTTGTTATATACCCTTTGTTGGCAATGACAGAGGTCAAATGTTTTCTGTAAGTCTTCACAAGGTTTTCACACACTGTTGCTGGTATTTTGGCCCATTCCTCCATGCAGATCTCTAGAGCAGTGATGTTTTGGGGCTGTTGCTGGGCAACACGGACTTTCAACTCCCTCCAAAGATTTTCAATGGGGTTGAGATCTGGAGACTGGCTAGGCCGCTCCAGGACCTTGAAATGCTTCTTACGAAGCCACTCCTTCGTTGCCCGGGCGGTGTGTTTGGGATCATTGTCATGCTGAAAGACCCAGCCACGTTTCATCTTCAATGCCCTTGCTGATGGAAGGAGGTTTTCACTCAAAATCTCACGATACATGGCCCCATTCATTCTTTCCTTTACACGGATCAGTCGTCCTGGTCCCTTTGCAGAAAAACAGCCCCAAAGCATGATATTTCCACCCCCATGCTTCACAGTAGGTATGGTGTTCTTTGGATGCAACTCAGCATTCTTTGTCCTCCAAACACGACGAGTTGAGTTTTTACCAAAAAGTTATATTTTGGTTTCATCTGACCATATGACATTCTCCCAATCTTCTTCTGGATCATCCAAATGCTCTCTAGCAAACTTCAGACGGGCCTGGACATGTACTGGCCTAAGCAGGGGGACACGTCTGGCACTGCAGGTTTTGAGTCCCTGGCAGCGTAGTGTGTTACTGATGGTAGGCTTTGTTACTTTGGTCCCAGCTCTCTGCAGGTCATTCACTAAAAATCCAGAAAATCACATTGTAGGATTTTTTATGAATTTATTTGCAATTTATGGTGGAAAATAAGTATTTGGTCAATAACAAAAGGTTATCTCAATACTTTGTTATATACCCTTTGTTGGCAATGACAGAGATCAAATGTCAGAGGTCAAAGCCTCTTATGGTTCTGGGATTTTTGCTCACCATTCATATGATCATTTTGACCCCACAGGGTGAGATCTTGCCCCAGATCGAGGGAGATTATCAGTGGTCTTGTATGTCTTCCATTTCCTAATAATTGCTCCCACAGTTGATTTCTTCAAACCAAGCAGCTTACCTATTGCAGATTCAGTCTTCCCAGCCTGGTGCAGGTCTACAATTTTTGTTTCTGCTGTCTGTTGACAGCTCTTTGGTCTTGGCCATAGTGGAGTTTGGAGTGTGACTGTTTGAGGTTGTGGACAGGTGTCTTTTATACTGATAACAAGTTCAAACAGGTGCCATTAATACAGGTAACGAGTGGAGGACAGAGGAGCCTCTTAAAGAAGAAGTTACAGGTCTGTGAGAGCCAGAAATCTTGCTTGTTTGTAGGTGACCAAATACTTATTTTCCACCATAATTTGCAAATAAATTCATTAAAAATCATACAATGTGATTTTCAGAAATGTTTTTTCTCATTTTGTCTGTCATAGTTGAAGTGTACCTATGATGACAGGCCTCTTTCATCTTTTTAAGTGGGAGAACTTGCACAATTGGTGGCTGACTAAATACTTTTTTGCCCCACTGTAATATCAACTAATAGCTACTGTATAACAGTGCATTTATAACAGTAAGCCTGATGAATATAGTCTGACCTCTACTTACACTCAACCCCACTTTGTAGCTGCCTTTATAGAACATCTATAATAAACAGAACATCAAATAAATCAAGGGCTTTTATTTTTAAACACTCCACCAGACCCAGATGGGCACAGGGTGACGGTAGAATGTTGAAGTTCCTCGGTGGCGATGGATTTATGAGCCATAAAAGCATGCCTGAGCACCACACCGCCACTATAAAAAATAGTCCCCGCTTGTACGCAGTAGCTGTCCAATAAGTTCTCTCTCATGCATTCATTTGACTGTCCACCTAAAATACATGATTAAATGGCCATTGAGAGCAGTGTTAGAAACAACAGAGACAGTTGACACTCACTCGATCGGTGTTGCTGTCCAACTACCCAACTGCCTGGTCAAAAGGATGAACTGTGTGGTCATTAAGTTCAGGCCAGGTGAGAGGAGAAGCAGGCAGCTAGCCGTGCCAGCTGAGAGATAGTGGTGGTGGTGCCATGTGACAGTCTAGTGAGTGCCAGGTGCAGAGCGATGGCCTCACATGAAGGGATCAGTCACAGAGATCTGTCTATCTCATTGTGTCGCAGTGGACTGGCGGCTTGACTAACAGGTAGCCTCTCTGGACTGTATCTCTCCCCAGGCTACTATGAGCAGGTTAACTGTGTTTTTCTGTATGACAGGGACTGCTATATGATCACAAGGTGTGTGGGGGTGCTGTTCCATTTTTTTGTTTGCCTATTTTTATTTAGAGGGTTCGGCTTAATGTGTTTGACAGGCTCAGGGATGCCAAAAGGATACCCCTGCTGATGACACAGACAGGCTGACAGGGATTTAGTGTGTCTTTGAGTGTGTATGCACTTACCTCTAATGTATTTACCTCTGTTTGCCTGACTTGATGTATATATTTAATGTCATGTATCCCCCCCCCCCCAGCTGATGTGAAGACAGACGACAGAGCCAAGATGAGTGTGGCGGCCAAGATGTCTCTGTTTAAAGTAAGCACGTCCATCTAGCTCAACCTTGGCTGTGAAACAGGACCCCCTCCCTGTTCCCTTGTACCATGCTGTCCGTCTCCATGCCTGATCACAAAAGGTCATCACCATGGAGACCAGGGGGTCTACACCGGGCTTATGTCTCACAACAGCACATCAACAGACACGACAGAGCCCATGTTGAGAGGAGAGAGCGAGTTGTTTATTATCTACTTCACTTGCTTTGTCAATGTTAACATATGTTTCCCATGCCAATAAAGCCCCTTGAATTGAATTGAAAGAGAGAGAGAGAGAGAGAGAGAGGCTGCTCACCTTACAGTCATGGAGCAACACATGATGAGCCAGCAGGCTGAGCTGAGCATGCAGAACTGAATACACTGAACGAATGTTGAGGAATATGAATGGCCAAACAGGTGCTGCTCTCTGATCCAGACAGGGCCTTGTATTTTAGTACTGTACTAATTAATATATTAGTACATGGTGCCTGAATAAGACCAGGTACTGTATGCAGACAGAGTGTAGTATAGGACATATAGGAAGCCAGACCACAGAGTGCATGCAGATGGACCCTTCTGTTCTTAGTTTACTCCCATTGGTTAATGTTTTATTGTTTAAGTAGCCTTTGGCAGTCTGTTTTGTTAACAAGACAGACTGCCCCCTCCCACCCAATATTTCACTTCCTGGTGGGTTTTAGTCACGTAGCATCTGTCAAAACCTAGGTGAAAAGTAGCCAGGGACTGTCAAGCCATGAACAGCCATTAACAGGTGGTTATAATTAGCCCACAGCTAGCTCCTGTCAGGCTCGCTTGTGGAGGAGGGAGGCAGGGCCAGGAGGGAGGGGGCTGAGGGGAGGGCCATGGGGGTAACGGTACACTACTAAGGGAGCTCTGGTTACACTGTGACCTGCAGGCCTGGCATTCTATCCCTCTCCTCTACCTTCTTACATAGGCCACCCACAGCACCTTACAGATCCCTGGTTTATCCACCAGCTATCGCACCCACTTCCTCTGCCTACTGCACCTCCATTCACATTCCAGGAAAGAGGGACACTTTCAATGAAAGAAATGAAAAAAAGGAGAGGACATTTTGTAATTTCTCAGTCACTATTTTATGCTCTGTTTGATCTAAATGTTGATTATACACCTGTGGCAAAGGCATTATTGTTCAAGATGTAGTATTACCTATCAAATATGAACATAAATGTTATGAATTACTATTTCTCTCGCTCTTTCTTTCTCTCGTCTCCGTCTTTCTCTCTGTTGCAGGAGCTAGAGAAGTCAGCAGCCCCTGAGGCCTCCTCCTTTCTGAAGCCTCGCTCTGGCAGCGTCGCGTATGAACGCAGAGTACGCCGTGGCAACGAGCACCGCTCACTCACTCAGCCAATCACCTGTGAGGAGATGGTGGTGGCCACCAGGTGAGCAGGGTCAAGGGTCACACCTCGATGGTCAATGTACAAGGATATATTGTATCTGTTGGTAACGAGGTGTTGGCATACTGTATGCAAAAAACATTAGCCTCTCACACATTAAAATTCCTTGCCCAGTGGGTTATGGAATCCACATGGAATGGTCATGAGATCATAACTGATTCTAATTGTGATACGGTTTATGGTATTTGGTTTATGTATAGCATTCTAGATAATGCATTTTGGTATGGTACCGCTTAGGTGTAAACTCCCCCAAAGAGGGGACTAGAGTGCGTTTGGTACCGGTTCCGACTGACATTTTCACATATGAAATGTCGAAATGGCTTCCATTCAGCAACAGCCCTAGTTCTCTTCCGCCTGTGTGACTCAGGCTGTGAAATCTTACACCACTTGAAGCTGGGATGTCCCATCTACCATTTCATTCGCTCTTCCGACTGTCCATCAACTCCTGGCTGACAAAGCACATGCCTGCAATTCTTTAGATCCTAGCGCAGCAGGAGAGCGTGGGTTTGTCGCTCTAGCACATTCAGATAACAATTTATCACCAACTTTATCAAAGTAACCTAAAATAATTCATAGATATTAAACAAAAAAACAATTTATATTTGTCATAGATGGACAGGATTAATATGAGATGAAAGGCCATTTCATAATGAGTTCAGGAAGCATAGCTAGAGCCCTGTGTGATGTTCAGAAGGGTGCAGAAGTTTTAAACGAGAGAGACCTTAAGAAAATATGCCACATTTTTTCGGACACTAAACATACAAATATTTATTTTACAGTTATAAGGAAGGTGAAATCTTATAGTTAAGTCATTTTATAATTTGATTGTACTATTTAGAAAGCATTAAAGTAATTTCAAGTCTTATTCATACAGTTTTGTTGAGTAGGAAATACATCATATAAAACATTTTGCATTTGTATCATATTTGTACTGTGTTCTTGAGCTTGTGTCCTCAAAAGTGACTACACCTCAGGAATTTAAAACAATTTTTACCAGAAAGGTGAGATTTTAATATTTCTCACAGTAAAAACATTTTTTATGGCCCTCTCATGATAAAAATGTATTTAGGGTATGTCTATTTAGGTAAAGATCTACATTTTGCCATTACATTACGTTTTTTATTGGAAACCTAGAGCTGGCAGGGTTTGTTCACTCATAATGACGTCCTGTCTGGCTAGCTACATGTAGTCTAGTGGTTAGAGCGTTGTGCCAGTAACCGGAAGATTGCTGGATCAAATCCCCGAGCTGACAAGGTAAAAATCTATCATTCTGCCCCTGAACAAGGCAGTTAACACACTGTTCCCCAGAAGGCTGTCATTGTAAATAAGAATTTGTTCTTAACTGACTTGCCTAGTTAAATAAAGGTTAAATAAAAAAAGAAAAAATGATGAGACTTTTACTGAGTAGGACAGTGAGATTCCTACCCCTAATTAGAACAGGGGGCAGTCAGAGAGGAGGCTAAAACACTGATTTACTGCCATGCATTAAAAATATCTCACATTGTGTTCCACAGTTCCTGTCAATCCACATTTGAATTAACATGGCTGTTTCTCTGTTTTAACTATTAACTCTTCATCCATGACTTCCATTCACCACCTTCTCTTACCTATCTACCCCATGTCCTTGCAGCACCCCCCAGCCAGCAGAGTCAGGCGAGGCCCAGGCTGTGCAGGCCGAGGCGGAGGCAGGGGAGGACGATGAGAACAATAAGCTGACTATGAGCGAGAAGCTGGCTCTGTTCAACAAGCTGTCCCTGCCAGGGAACCTGGGGGATGCCGCTCCCCATGCCCCCCCAGAGAGACGCAGGCAGAAGGGGGCACGCTACCGCACACAGCCCATCACCGTGGAGGAGGTCAGCCTGGTGAGTGGGAGTGGGACCAAGACATCCTCAGAGGAATGGAAGAGGGAATATTAGAGATGATTGGCAATTGCGTGTGTGTCACTCTTTAGCTGAGAAATGTGGATTGTGACACAGGTGAGTGTGTGTATGAGCGCGAGTGTGAGTGAGTGTGTGTGTGTGTGTGTATACTGGATGTTGACGTGAGCATGAGGGAGTGAGTAAGTGTATGTGTACACCAAATTGAATGTCACACTCTGTGCTTCTAACTGTTGTGAGCACCTGATTGATCAATAGTTTTATTTGATCAGTATCAAGCCAATATCGACCATAACACTGTCCAGGGGGAAACACTACACTCGCGTCCAATTCAATCACACTAAAATTAGACAGGTCCAAGTGGATGACTCAGAAATATGTAGTAACCTCTTCTTCTTATAGTTTTCATACTAATTTACACTATTGTGATGAGTAGAATCTATAATCTCCATGTCTCTGACAGTATTCACCTCGCTTTGTCTTCCCTCAGCTCCAGAAAGGCCCCATTCGACTGCCCCCGCTGCGCCTGTCCCCCACCCTGTCCGACAGGCAGCAGGAGCAGTCCATCAATCTGAGGCCCAGTGAGGTGCGTCAGGCCCAGCCTCGACCCGGGGCCGATGTGGAGCCTGCCACAGGACCTGACCCGTCCCAGCAGGGCCAGCAGCAGCGCAGGGACTCTGAGCCAGGAGAGATCAGAGGCATCCTGAGGAACAGCGCCTCTGGAGCACCAGTACGGGATCGAGACAGAGACACTATGTGGGAGGACAGACAGCAGGACCAGGACGGAGGAGGGGAGAGGGGGAACAAGGTGGAGGAGAGGAGGGCAGAAAGACATGACAATGTACCAGTGCCTTGTAGAGAGAGACCAGCCTCCTCGGCCCCCTGGAGACAGAGGAACAGGAACAGGAGGGAGACGGTGGCCGTGTGTAGCCCAGCCAGGCCCTCCTCAGAGCAGGGTCACCCCCAGGAGGAGAGGCCTTCCCTGGCTGAACAGAGAAAGCAGATGGACCCCCCTGGGAACACCTCTGGGAGAGACAGGTACACAATTAACACAGAGCCAACATACAGTCCTTTTAAATGATGTGTTTGTGTGTGAACGTTGAGGGAACGTTGTGACCCTGAGCGTGTATTGACATTTGTGTGCTGCAAGAGGGATCTCTATTGCTGAGTGTCATGGAAGGTTTGTCTTTGTGTTTTTAGGTGTGTGTGTGTGTGTGTGTGTGTGTGTGTGTGTGTGTGTGTGTGTGTGTGTGTGTGTGTGTGTGTGTGTGTGTGTGTGTGTGTGTGTGTGTGTGTGTGTGTGTGCGTGCGTGTGATTGCGAGCATGTGTGCGAGAGAGAGATTTGCATGGCTATTTTTTTAGACCTCCCCTCTGCCTCTCTGTGCAGGCTGTCAGATGCTTCCAGGGAGGAGGGAGAGGAGGAGAAGGGGGGCAGGGTGAGAAGAGACACTCCTCCCAGACAACACGTCCAGGTGACCTTGGCGGACCAGAGGAAGGTAAGACCAGCGGCCGTCTTACTGGACCTCGCTTTAGTCTAAACACACAGACACTCCTCAGTCAGAGCAGGCAGCTACTGGGAATGGTGGGCAGTGGATAGATGCTGACATCACTGTTTTGCAATGGAAATCTCACACGGACTGAGCTCATGTGTTTCGGAGCCAGTTGGTTGGCTGTTTATAGTTGATTTGGGTCTGCACTTGTGTTTAGCATCTTGAATATGTTGGCTCAGAATTACAGTGGGGCAAATCCAGTCTTAGCCTGGAAAGCAGAGCAGTGGACAGCTGTGGACATTTCATTATCAGTCAGATTTAGATATATAGATCCACAGGAGGCTCCCAGACAATCCCTAGTCCTCAGGGTCTGTGATACTATGGCTTGGCCCCTACTGTAACACACCAGCCCAGAGAAAAGGCCCTGGCTTCCACTTGTAATCTCTAATCCTCTGGGTGGAACCTGTCAGCCAGGGAAAGAGGGGAGGATGAGGGTCACCAGGGGGATCGATCACAGGGGAGATAAGAGAAGGGATGCTGTCCGCACGCCGCCCAGAAATGATATCGAAATAGGATATTTATTTAGAAAAAGGTAAAAAGGTGCCCTTCGTGCGTGGCCAGGTAGGAGGAATTAGTTAGCTGTCCTATCTGTTCTTGAAGGTTGAACAGATATGTTGTGTGGGCTGATTCAGCAAGCAGTGCTTAATTTGAGAGTTTGTTAAAGTTTTGCCATTCTACTGAAAAGAGCATCATAATATCATAGCACCTCTACACCAGCCCTATACCTTACTATGGTATGTGTTTAATATCATAGCACCTCTACACCAGCCCCATATCTTACTATGGTATGTGTTTAATATCATAGCACCTCTACACCAGCCCCATACCTTACTATGGTATGTGTTTAATATCATAGCACCTCTACACCAGCCCTATACCTTACTATGGTATGTGTTTAATATCATAGCACCTCTACACCAGCCCCATATCTTACTATGGTATGTGTTTAATATCATAGCACCTCTACACCAGCCCTATACCTTACTATGGTATGTGTTTAATATCATAGCACCTCTACACCAGCCCTATACCTTACTATGGTATGTGTTTAATATCATAGCACCTCTACACCAGCCCTATACCTTACTATGGTATGTGTTAAATATCATAGCACCTCTACACCAGCCCTATACCTTACTATGGTATGTGTTTAATATCATAGCACCTCTACACCAGCCCCATATCTTACTATGGTATGTGTTTAATATCATAGCACCTCTACACCAGCCCTATACCTTACTATGGTATGTGTTAAATATCATAGCACCTCTACACCAGCCCTATACCTTACTATGGTATGTGTTTAATATCATAGCACCTCTACACCAGCCCTATATCTTACTATGGTATGTGTTTAATATCATAGCACCTCTACACCAGCCCTATACCTTACTATGGTATGTGTTAAATATCATAGCACCTCTACACCAGCCCTATACCTTACTATGGTATGTGTTTAATATCATAGCACCTCTACACCAGCCCTATACCTTACTATGGTATGTGTTAAATATCATAGCACCTCTACACCAGCCCTATACCTTACTATGGTATGTGTTTAATATCATAGCACCTCTACACCAGCCCTATACCTTACTATGGTATGTGTTTAATATCATAGCACCTCTACACCAGCCCTATATCTTACTATGGTATGTGTTTAATATCATAGCACCTCTACACCAGCCCTATACCTTACTATGGTATGTGTTAAATATCATAGCACCTCTACACCAGCCCTATACCTTACTATGGTATGTGTTTAATATCATAGCACCTCTACACCAGCCCCATATCTTACTATGTATTCAATCACTGAGAACTACCTTGCTTTACTTAGATATGGGTGCAGTTTCTACTGGTGCTAATGCCCAGGAATGGGCTGAATGGCTCTGAATGACATGGAATGTTAACAGATAGACTGAGATGCTTGCATGAACACCCCCTTGACCCAATTAGCCCCCCTTAGCTGGACAGTGTTGACAGTTCTCTGGGGTGGGTGGGTGGGTGGGTGTGTGTGTGAGAGACCTCCATACATTTTCTCATCGCTCTTCACCCTCTCTTTCTCCTGTTTGCCATCTCCTTTCACCTGCTCGCTCCTCTCACACTCTTTTTTTTCGGCTTTGCTGACCACACCCCCTCTCTTCTCCTGTAGGAAGACAATGAGATCTCCCATGATGCACCAGTCGTCAACCCTCAGTGCTGGGTAAGCGGAGTGCAGGCTCTGTGGCACCCTATTCCCTACATAGTGCAACTCATTGCCTACAAACCTCTGTGTTTGGTTATTTCAACCAAACTTATTACCCTTGTTTGTTGACTATGCTGCTCGTCCAAGTCATATCACATCTATTCTATTCTGTTCTACCCAATCCTGGGCTTATTCCTTTATCCTCCTCCCAGGTTCCTGTCTTTTCCTCTGTCTATTCTAACAGTACACCTCAATATGTCATGTGCTACAATCAGGTGAGTGTGTGTGCAAGCACCCGTTCAGGTGTGTGAGTGTGAAGTGTGTCCATTGCACGCCATTGCCCCTCAATAGTCCATTTAAATGTACTAGTTTGAGTGCTGTGATGTGAGTTCTGTTGATACTGCAGTGAAACATGTTGACATAGTTCCCCTTCATATATCCTGTTTTCTCTCCCTCCTCAGACCAGCTCTTCCTATGAGGCCCAGGAGGTCTCCTCTCCTACCCAGGTGTGCTCTCAGCCCCAATGGAGACAGAAGGTGACATATACACACAAAAAAAACCACACACACATACTGGTAGGTGTTACTGTATGGCATCTGATCCCGCTCTCTGCCCATGCAGCAGACTAGACCAGTAGAAGCGGAGGAGCTGCCACAGGCGTCGGTGGCTGAGCGCATGAGAACCCTACAGGACAGCGAGGAGCAGTGGAAGACCAGAGGGAGAGGAGCCGCCAACGACTCAGCCCAGTACACTGTGGCCGGACGCATGGCGAAAAGAGGTGAGGTTTCCCTCTTTCTCCTTTTCTCTGTCTCTCTCTTTCTCTCTTTCTTTCTCTCGTTCTCTCTTTCTTTCCCTCACTCAGACCTGTGTGGGAT